>NC_021167.2:8189986-8219884 GCF_000331145.2 Cicer arietinum | reverse complement strand
CACGACGCATCCCACACGCAATTCCTAACACTTTTTCCCTCTCACATAAGTCAACACATGAAACCACTCCAATCCCATAACACATCACGTTATAAGTTACAATCCAAAAAGCCACAAATTCACATACCCAAAAAACTTTTCCAAACCTCCAAGCAACCAATACACAAACCCATAATAAGCTAAATTATATATAACAAAAGTTGAAGAGTGATACAACGCAAATAGTGATTATAAGTGGGAGATACAAAAAGACTAAAAGTTTTTTTTATTACTACCTTTATGGTAATTTAGAATTTGATTCAAAGTTAAATAAAGCTTAATCCAACGAATTTTAGCTTAAATATATTATTCACTTGAGTTCATTTAGTTATTTACTTTCACTTAACAAACTTAATTAGTAGGATTTGGTAAAATTTTAAGTTAATTTTAAGATGAAATCAGAATCTATTTTAATATATTAAATAATATTCTACTATTGGTCACACAAGGTTCATTAGATCCAACTTAAATTTTAAGTAAATATACATAAAACCTATATTTTCATTTGAAAGTAGTACACATTTAGATGATTCAAAAATATATGTTTTTTTCTATATTTGCATATGTGGGGTGACAAGAAACTATTGAAATGAAATATGGCATATATACATATATGTATATAGTATGAAAGAATGTGATAATATAGGGACACTTACATGATATTTTTTGCGGTCCAAAGAATGCTATATCTATGGTATCCTTTAGTTGGGTCGAACCAAAGACGATAACGTTCCTCACGGCCACGATGAGTGCTTCCATTTCCATACAAATTTGTTTGAAACCGCCACGGTTTTCCAGCTATGTTACCTAGGAATTCAAAGTCCAATTCATCGTGCGTTTTCTCGAACACATCACCGTTTGATGTCTAACAACAACAAAAATTAAAATTAAAAGAGAATAATAACGAAACGTACCACTTTTCGTATTAATTAATGCAAACCAATATAGCTTGTACTTTACGGTTAGAAGACTTTTTCTTTTTTGAAAATTTTGACGTTTATAAATTGGATGTTTCACGCCACTTAATCCGTTATTTTTGACTTTGCTACATGTTATGGAAAATTATTCGCCAATTAAAGGAATAAATTTACCGATATTTAGCGTTTTTTATTGATCACGTAAAATTATAAAAATAAAAAGAACTAAGAAGGAAAGAATCCCCAGCAACGTCAAAAATTTATAATGAGAATTTTTTATAAAAAAAAATATTAGATATACTTTTCTAATAGGAAAATCATCAATTACGAAAGGAATAAATAGATTCAACAAAGATTGATTTTTAAGTTTATAGTATATGTTAATAATTGATTGAAAAAATTAACAAATAATTTTTGTGTGTATACTTACATAAAACGCGATGCAAATACCAGCAGTATAATTCGATGGCAACTTGATATTAGCACTGAAGAATCCATATTGGTACATATTGGAGGAAATGAATCCAGAACCTACATATTTCATCACAAAAAATTAAAATAAAATAAAAAAAACATAAAAACTTCAAGAAATAAACAAAATAAAATGAAATGTTTTTGCATGTGCATATATATATAATTTAATTTAATTTACCGGTGTATCGATCAAGGAGGAGTTTAACACCGTTGCCATCGGAGGATCGAACAACGTTGCCATCTCCGAAGAGATGAGAATAGCCATCGTTGAAGGGTATGGTTGCGAGGTCGAAGGCTGCGTTTGTGAAAGTGAATAAAAATATAGAAAAAGAGAATAATAGAAGAAAATGAGTTTTGGGTATTGTCCCAAAACAACGTAAGCTACTATGATCCATACTAATTTTAAGTTTTTTTTTTTTTTGTTGTTGATGTGTTTCTTCTCTCTCCTCACTTCCTTTGTTTTCTTCTCTCTTCAGTCTATCTATATTTATACACAAAGCATAATATTCACTTAATATAAGGAGGGGATATTGGTCTTTGATTGGATGCTACTAGTCTTGGACTTTTATTTTATTATTTTATTTATTTTATTTATGTTTCTAAAACTGCCCTTGTCATAGTGGAGATATCATGAGGCGTGCCACTGTTTGAGTGGATGCAAATATATTTATGAATAATTACTATTTACTTTTTATTTTGAAGGAGAATATGTGCTTATCGTTAGGCATGCTATCATTGTTGGATTGAAAATTATTTTATTTGAGGGGCCAAGATGCTATTTTATAATGTTTGGAGTGACGATGAACGAATATATGATAAGGTTGTTCGTCCATAATTTCTAATGTTGATTCTATTATATATTAATTAACTAAAGGGAGGTTTCATATTTTCAAGTTTGAAATAAATAAAAAATGTTAAGAGTACTTGTTAAAAAATTTAAATATAAATAAATAAAAAATTGAAAATTTATATTTTCATATTTTGAAAATATAAAAAGTGATATATTTTTTATAAAAAAAAAATATTTTTTTTTATTTAACAAGTGTCCTCAAACTTTATCATTAGTACATTATATAACACTGATACTAATTCTAGTGTTTTTTCTAAACTTGTATTTAAGTATGAGGTGTTTTTGGTAGGAATTCACATCACAATGAGATTTTATATGACAAAATAATTGAACTCCATAACAACCATAAAAAGAAAACCCTAGCGGAGGGTGATGGGATTATGAGTCTTACTACCTTCCACGTGTAGTACAAATTGGCAAAGCCTTCTTATCTACTTAATAATTAAGATTTATTATTATATCTTTCTCTCTAAGCATCCTAAAATCATATGGGGTGGTTGTCCAATGAGTTGTTTTCATTGTATTTTCATATATATTAATTTTAATTAAAAGAAACAAATTGTAACATGATTTGTCGACATAGTTATATAATTATATATTTTGTTATTGGACATACCCCATAGCTCATTCTCTATAATATTTTAGGGGTGGGGTGGAATAGTTGAGATGAATAGGGGTGGGGTTTACCAATTAAACCAATATGATTATTATTCGCTAGTAAGAATTAAACCAATATGATTATTTTTAATATTATGATCATAAACATATATATATGTACACTATGTGGTAGAATATACCATGCTTGTGAATTGTGAAATGAATATAGGCCAGCTCAATAAGTTGGAGAATATGAAAAGGAACAATTAAGTTGGAGGGCTAGTTAGCAATAAGAAAGAGTTGAGTAAAATATGAATCACTGGATGGGCATTATCGTCCAATAAAAAGGTGAAGCTAACGGTTTTGAGAAGACGTGTGTGAACACGTAACGTAATTCGGTCGTAATGGCAGGGATAATTTCGGAAATAAAAGCCATGAATTTCTGAAATAATGCTTCAATATTTGCGGGCCGAAACACCGCGTCAGAAACTAACGCCAATTAATGTCATTATCTGCCTATTTATTTTCCTCTTTTTGTTTGTTAGTTAATTGTATTTCTTTGTAATAAAATTTTCAATATTTTAATTTTATTTTTTATAAAATAAAAATATTACTTTTAATCTTATAAATTAATTTTCCTCTTTTATATTTATTTTATTATAAATTAAAAAATCTTAAATTTTAGTGGAGTATCTTTTTATAATATTAAAAACATGTTTATAAAAAATTTATATTTAATTCATTGTAACCTACGAAATTTTAAATTTTGTTCAAACTAAGACAATTCTTTGTTGTAACAGTTATTTATCGTTTATTTACTTTTAAATGATAAGTTACATGTCATCTTCATCCTTACTATTAATTGTTCATGTCATCTTCATCCTTACTATTAATTGTTCATGTCATCTTCATCCTTACTATTAATTGTTTACATTAACCTCTTGAGTAACTGATATTATTAGACTGAATATTATGTCTCAAATTTAAAATGTGACCTCTTAATTATGTAAGAGTTTCTTTATTATTGACAAAAAACAAAAGTTTTTGAACTCGGTGCTATCGTGAAATCTTACAAACTTCTTCTTAATTTATTTACAAACAATAGTGTTAGTTTTATGAGATGATATAGTTCACTGGTTAGCAAGAGCAACTATACTTACAACTAATCTCCACACAAAATATTAACCACCACTTTTTATTTCTAGGTTGATTTTGAATGAAATGAATTGAATTATTACTCTCACAAAACTCATTAATATCACAAACATGTTGAAAAATTATATAAATTATGTGTATAGAATTAAATTTCAAACTTCAAATACTTAACAATCTATTATATGATAAGGTAGATTAAATGATTTTATTTTGACTTATATACCTTTTAATAATAATGTATATATAATTAAATTTCAAACTTCAAACACTTCGCAATCTACTACATGACAAAGTAGATTAAATTATCTTATTTTGACTTATTTACCTTTTAATAATAATGTATATAGAAATAAATTTCAAACTTCAAACACTTCACAATCTACTATGTGATAAGATAGATTAAATAATCTTATTTTGACCTCTATACCTTTTAATAAAAAAAAGCTTTAAGGACATCTCTAATGATTAATGAAAAATAATAAAAATATTTATTGTTAAAGAAAATAATATTCAAATGATTAATAGCATCATTATGTTAACTTGCATAAAGCGTCAAAGTCTTACGGATGATCTTAATGACACTAATACCAATATCAATTTAATTAATTATGACTTATGAACAAGTACGTGTCAGTGTGGTTGGAAAGATTTGTGAAAATAATTTAAAACATGTTGATAAACTATTTTTTACAAATTTTTCATTATTACTTATAAACACAACTTAAAACCTATATACTTTAAAAACAACTTAAAATATATATGCATGTTTGCTTTGGTGTTCATTAGACTTCTAATGTAAGTTCACTAAACTCTCCAAAGAGTAACTTTAGACTTAAATGCACGATACCACCATGGTTTCTTACTTTTCCAAAAACATTATATACGAAACAATTTCACCATATTTTCTTTTTGAATATTAGATATATACTTTATAACATATTCATAATTGTTTCTTGGGTATGGCAAATTTGGATATGACATTTCTTGGAACTAGGCTGGTAAACGTACAACATGCATAGAATCGAAATTGTAGACTATTTTTAGAGTCCTTATTTTATTCGAATTATTTAACCTCGTTTAATATAGCTTCTGGCCTAGTTTAAAATGAATCTCATGAGAACCAAATAACTAATTTTGCTACCATTAGGTTCAAAAAGCAAAGAACAATTCTCATTTTAGTAGTTATTGTTGAGACTTGTGAAAAAAAAGCAAAAGAATATTATACAAGGCACAAACAAATTTCCTTCACAACCAACTCCTCCTTATAGGGTGGTATCATCCTTGGCAAAAGCTACCAAGAGTCCAACTTTTTATGAACTTTTATAAGTGATAATTATTCCGCCACAACAATCATTTCCATACATGAAGATTACATTTGACAATTCATTTGTCATATCAAATCTAATTTAATAGGGAACATTGACCATTTGTAGAGTAAACGTTACAAAAGTAGAAAAGCAATATATTCGGATAATAATATATTGATTAGAAATATGGTGAATGTTGAGGCACACAAATTCAAGAAACTAAATCCAACTCTAAACTTGTTGGCACTACAAACGATATGAAACCATGCAAGTGCAGAAAGTAACAAAAACAAAGTTTGATGATGGAATTCAGCCACCTTTTGTGAAAAATCACCTGAATTCAACCTACTCCCATTAAGGTGTGAAAAATCACCTGAATGAAATATTAATATCTCAGTTTGAAAAATGAACTTGTATGCAAGTAAGTGTTTCTATCCACAAACACTATGAGATCTACGATAGATTGGTATTTAAAAATCATTTGAAACTCTAATAACGATCAATGATCCTATTTAAAAGTAGTTCTCATCATTCTTACAATTGAGACAATGTCAATTTAACTAGTTGAATTTTTAAAGATATATATTCGGTTTCCTTGATTCTATCAAATTGACATCAATCAAATCTTTGTCCCAGCTATGAGAATGACACCTACCAAACTAAAACTGGATCAAGTTACATACCAAAAGGGATGTCACCATTACTAATGAACTATTATTATAAATTATAAAAAAAAATAAAAATGAATTATTGTTACATGATCACAAGCAGAAACTGATGATATTTGCAGATGCAACTTATAGCACGGACCACCATACCATAATAGGTGGTCCAAAAAGACTAACAAGATTGGCATATGATAATAAGTTTCACAATTAATTGATGAAAATATAGCATAAGTCAAATAAAATTGAAGAAAATATGTCTGTATACCATTTCAGATTTACAGTAACATCAGCAATAGCTCTATTCTAAAATATTCTCAAAAGAATTTATCTGAGATATTCTAAAATATTCAAAGATAGAGAATTATTTATGATATCATAAGAAATTTTCTAGAGATTCTAAGGTTGCTAAATCAGTTGGAACAAGTTAATCCACAACTACAGAAACTACACATATGTAGCAGTAGTATAGCATGAATGATAGAATAATAAAAAGAGATGTTGTAGCAGCAACTTCAACTGAAAGATAAAATTATCATGAATGAATGATAGAACGATAAAAAAAATGAATGAATTAAATCAAAAACATCAATTAGTCTTCTGAAGAAATACATTTATAAAATTATCATGACTATTGATCATGGACCCTTCTTTGCATTCTCATACACTATTTCACAAAGCTCCCTCAATCGTAATTTGAATACAATATAATACAATCGGGCTTCTAAACTGTAATTGAGCATAGCATACTAATACTAATTGATGTACATTTTCTTGATCTGCAAATACAACAAAATCAAGATATGCAAAAACAGTTTGGTTTACTTAAATGATACTTCTAATTGGACCAAAATTTCTTCAAATTTTTAATAAAGCCACCTAATAGTGTAAGTATCTATGAAGGAATTGAAGATCAACAATTAGAGCTTCATCATCAAAAGGATTTCCTAACCTCAATTATCTATGCCACCAATAGTAAGTAAATCCGAAGGAAGCGAAGCCGGGTCAAGCTCCCAACAATCTTTCAACAATTCAGGAGCCTCATCACAAGGAAATTTCCGCGCCGGAATCTGATGAGAAATTAACCAAAACTCATCCTTCCCAAGAAATCTAACTGCGTGACTCCCGGTCTCTCGTCTCTTGAACACTGTCTTGTAACCATCAACTTTCTCAAGAAATGCCATGCTCACACCATTCATCTCACTATAACTTGTCAAAAACACAACAATGTCATAGCATCTCTTGCCCTCGTCCGCAAATCGCCTTCCACCTGAATCACGATTCGCCTCGCTATAAAGCGCCCAAACCGAGCCCTTCTTGGGATAAATTTTGTAAACCTCCCGCGCCACCCGATCGCAATCCACTACATGAGAAAACACATTTACCGAACTTATGGAAGCCTTGTTGGCAACTTTAAATCTCCCACAAGGTATATCAAACCCTAATTTCTCCCTACTAACAATCTTTCCATCCCCATTATTCTGAAAATCCAACCAACTTATCCTCACCACAAAAGGATTCACCGAAACAGTTTCATCAATCAAAACATAATGCCTAGGCATTCCATCATCATCATCATACACAGCCCAAACTTGACCTTTCTTAAAACTCCTCTCCACTCTATCCTTATCAAAATCATAAAAATCCGAATCCACAACCGCCATAATAGCTTCCAATTCCTCTCCATTACAATCCCTATCCATCTCAAGTCTCAACCCTTTTCTCTTCACAAAACCCTCATTCTTCTTCTCTTTGACTACAAAATCCTTCTTCTTAATTTCCAATCTCTTAATCTTCTCTTTATGAACCTTTCTCTTCACTTTAGATTGAAATTCAGCCAATGTCATTGTTTCCTCTTCTTCAGTCCCAACCTTCTTAGATTCAGAACTCTCCAAAACCTCACCAACCAAACGCGTTCTCTTCCTCAATCTCCCAACAATACCACCCACTTCATCATTACTCTTAAAGCTCTCACCTTTTGCACAACCCACTTCATCATTCTTCTTCTTCTTGCTCTCGTTCCTCTTCTTCAACATAAAATCCCCCAAAGTGTGATCTTTTTCTTCATCTTCTTCTTCAGACCCATCATTCTGAGGAGCTTCAATAGCCTTAAAACTCTTGTTACAACCAGGACAAACAAGTTTATGACCCAAATACTTTCTCTCGAATTGATGCAAGACCCTACAAGTGGAACACGCGGTCCAGAAAGTTTGCGTCTTTTCACGAACCATGAGACGAGTTTTAGGGGTTCTTAAGATGATGCCACGTGGCGAGGGTTGTTCTTTATGAATGGTGGTGCAATCGGAGTTTTTGGAAGACGAGAACGGCGTAACAATCGGAAGCGGTAATGGAAATGAGTTGATGAGAGTTTGCAGAGCCTTCAAAAACGCGAGGTTTTGGATTTGCGGAAATTATCAGGGTTTTGGATTGCTCGTTTTTGGATAAAGATTTTAGATTACTTCAAGAATTTTAAAGAGGTTTATATTTGTTTTTTTTAATGATATTAATATAATCAGATTTGATATTAATTTTTTATTATTAGATTAAATTATTAGAGATTTTTTTTAATTGAATCAAATTATTGGAGTTAAACATGTGTGTTTAGAAGTATATCTTTTAAATTAATTTTTTAATTTTGCTATTCACGTTATATTTTTTTTTTAACTACATTTCTCAGTTTTTTATATTAAAATATCTTTTTTTATTTATAACATTCTTTAAATCTTAAATTTTTATTATATCATCATCTTCAACTCTAATCTATCTTTTTATCTTTATCTTCTACTTCATACTCATATTCATCATTTTCTCTCACACATATTTCTCTTTCTTCCTTCATTTTCAACAATTTCAACATCTTCAATCATCTTCAATATCTCTCATCTACATCAAGTTTGGATCAATCTTGCTCTTGTTCTTTTTCTTATTTTTTTTTACAATACTTTAGTTAGAGTTATATAATTGAAACTGATTTTGGTGAAAATGGAACTCATTTTATCAACAGATTTTGGTTACCCAAACTGATTTTCCCCAAAAAACCTATGTGAACTCAGTTTGTGTACGTATAGGTCATATGCAAACTGAGTTTGCGTAGGTTCTACGTAATTGAGTTTGCGTAAGTGAACAGAGATTGTGTCACAACATATTTGATTGTGTTTTGATTATGACTATGATATAGTTATGCAAATATTGTGTGCACTACGTTTACTGATATAGCAGATCGAGTTATAATTAATGATACTGCTAATGATGAGGATCGTCGTGTTAGATCAACCGCTTCTTCACGAGCTCAGCGTCTTGAGGAGCAGCAGAAAGTGCAACGGGAGAGGCGGCACAACGAGAACAACGACAATTACAATAGCAACAAACACAACAAGAGCAAACACAATATGAGGCTCAACCACGTCCAATAGATGAACCTCCACAAGCTGATGGATGTTGTGGTGGTTCGGTTGACAAGTTTATCCTTAGGACGTTTGGTGATTATGTGGTCACTCGACTTTGGGATGAAGTGGTAATTTTCTCAATCATATTAAATTTTTAATAGTTGTTGTCATAATGTGTTTTAACTTACATTTTTCTCTTATTTTATTTTAGGATCATAGGGAGCTAAGAGTATTTAGCAATGGAAAAAATTGAAAGAAGTTGTGACTGAACATGAAAAGGTGGAATAGTTGGTTAAGATTTTATAATTATATTTATTGCTAAAATACAATTACGAAATTATCGACTAAGGGAACATATATGTTTTCGTAAAAAGGTGAAATCGAGACACCAACAGCTTCCATCGTCCAATTGAGGAGACGACGATTAATCTTGATGATGTCTCATCTCATCAGCATATACTCATCACATATGCATTCTTTAGTGTCAATGTATTTAACAAAGATGGTAGTGCAAATTTATTAGCTGAACTTTTTGGAGTTATTGAGGCTTCTGCTTATGTTGAGTTTAATGTCACACGGACCCATAGTTTGAGATAATTAGCTACTTGAAGTATAACATCGATACTGTCGTGACCAGCATTGGGAGATGTTTGCAAGGGCACTTATACTATTTTTGGTTGGTTGCACCGTTTTCATCGACAATAGTGCTTTCGCAGTTAGCGTTGCCTACCTATAGTGCTTACAAGACTACTCTTGCTTACCTATATGACAATATCTGCAAAGCTAGTATGCATCATATTAGAACGATTTATGGGTATTTGATGTTAAGACAAACTCTCAAATTAAAGTTTTGATGAAAATAAACAAAGGTTAATTAAGAATGTTAATTATGATTATAAAAAGTTATGTTAATTTAACTTGTGCTTTTGAGTGAATTAATTCAACTATAGAAATCAAGCCAAACAAATAAATCAGATAAAAACTAAACATATAAAGAAACAAGAACATTCTAGATAAAACAGAAAATACTCTTCAGAATCAAGACTGATCATCATAACTTCAAGATCAATCAATCTCCACTAGTTCAAAAAAGATTCTGCCTCTGAATTTCATGCTAATGTTATCAGAACTTTGCAAGGAACAAAAAGGATCCATTCTAGTCAAATAAGACATTCAGATCACTAAGATAAAAGCTCATGAAACAAGCAAGTTAAAACAAGTATGAACCTTCTTCAACTTAACTGTCAAGAAGGTTAATCAATCTTGGTATGTACAAAGTCATCAAGAGTGATCAGGAAGTCGTCTAGAATGATAAAACACTGAACTTCAAGATTGATCATCAATCTCTAGAAAGTTCAAAAACTGACAGTCCAGATTGATTGTCAATCTCCGTTTGTACAGAAGTTCAGTATCAATCTCCATATTTCTGCAGAAGTTCATCATTATTTTCCAAACTGTTTTGGATAGAATCAAATCTTCATATCAATGATTAAGCATCAACAAATACATCTGAAGCATAAAGGATTATTAAACACAAAGGAAACCTGATCAAGAGCGAATAAATCAGCTCAGTCAAACAAAATTCAAAAAGTATTCAAATGCTGATTATTTTATTCACATATATTAGTTTTGGTAAAAAAGACAGAGCCCTATCAACAACTCTTTTGATCATCATTAAAAGTTTCAAAACGCCTATAATAGAAAGGCCAATGCTCAGGATAATTGCAGAAGTTCAAGGGCTATCAAGTCTTACAAATCATTCACATTCACATACTTGAAATTCTCATTTTTCTCAAGAAATATTCAGTTCTAATTATACATATTACTTTGTTATTATTATATTGAATTCTTTGTAAAGAATTGAATCTCAAACAAGAGTTGAGACATATGAGATTATATCAAAACAATCTCATCATTATTGTAAAACTCAAACTATAAAAGTTTAATATAGTTTGAATAGATTGTTTGAAATCCTATCAAGGTTGATAGGTGAATTGATTAAATCTCTTTATGAGTGGAAATAAATAGAGCTTGAAACAGATCAAGTCTGTTCTGAATTAGGTGTTGTAAAACCAAAAAGGTTATTTGTTTTAAACACTTAGTGGAAAAAACTCACAGCTGTGCGGACTGGACGTAGCCCAAGTTGGTTGAACCAGGATACATCCTTGTGTGATATTATTTCTCTTATCTCCTTATTTATTAAGCCTGATTAATTACTTGAATTAAAACATAAACTGATTTCTATTTTTCA
Organism: Cicer arietinum; assembly: GCF_000331145.2. Classification (NCBI taxonomy): domain Eukaryota; kingdom Viridiplantae; phylum Streptophyta; class Magnoliopsida; order Fabales; family Fabaceae; genus Cicer; species Cicer arietinum. The sequence continues at coordinate 8,208,243 of NC_021167.2, read as the reverse complement.
AACTAACCAATAACGTTCTTCGCTTTCTGGTAAAAACTAAAAATGTTCTTCGTTTTGTGTTTTCTTAACCAATATCATTCTTGAGTTAAATCCTTAAGTTTTTCAGTAATTTTTAAATAGGAACATTAAGAGTTTAAACCACCTTTCCTTGTAAACTGACATTACTAATTTATCTAACACTCTTACAGGTAAACACAATGGTTGTTTATTGTGTTGATAATTTATATTATTAATTTTAAACTAATGATATGTTATTATATATGTTTAGACTTGAGTATATGAGCATTTCCCGACTTTAGGGGTCTATGATATGTAAATTATTTAATGTATTTCTTAATGCATGATCGAGAAATACAAATGCAGAAAAGCTTTTTGGTTGTCAATTGGTATTATCTTATGATATCGCACTCGTCAATGAATTAATTGTGATGTTGCAAACTCAGACTTATATCAATAAATATGTACTTCACGCGATCATACTTTGTCCCAATGTGATCTATTGCCTTTTTATACACAACACACGTAAATAGGCATACAATATGTTATTATGTCGATGTACCTTTTGAATTATTTTTTTTCAAATGATGTTTATTATCCCACTGTGTTATAATACAATCATGCTAGAAATAGTTTCCTAAACACTGCATATATCACTCATATTGTCTTGTAATATATTTTTCAAACTCTAATGTGCCGAATCAACCCGTTGTGTTGTCGTGTTCCCAAAGTGCATAACTCTATTTGTCTACGCTTCAACAAATCTTTCATTGTGAGTAATTACTCACTGCTCATGTACATAGTCATAAAAAGTAGAACAACTACTACAAATTCCTTCAAACATAGTCAACTTCATGTAATATTGAGTCTTATCATAACTGTAAACGAGAGTCTCTCATGCATCCATTATGTGCACCTGATTATTTTTTGGAAACACATTCATCTTGTATTTGGTTTTGACATTCTTGCATAAATGAAACAAGCACAATAAATTGACTGCTTTTGGAATAACATGTTGAACGTCGTTCATTAAAGCAAGGTCTCTATCAATAACGATGACTTGAACTTCACCACTTATAATTTGTTCCTTCAACATTCTCAGACTGTAATATGGAAATTCCACACAAAAATGTCGTTTCAATAGAAATAACAAATAATCTCAAGTAATGACATTCGATACCTGTAAGTATTGTATGTGTTATTCATAATAAATACTATGTGAAAATTATTTACAAGAGTGATAACATTTGGACGAGTCCAAAATATGTCCCTCAATTCATTTGAACCCTTTACATTCCTATATCGATACACGTATTTGTCGCGTTTCATCAATGTTATCAGATGTTGCATTTATGGTCTATAACCTATAAGTGATGAACGATATGCTTGACGTGTATTGTAAATTTGTTTAATTGTCATTCAATTTTCAATACTATAATCCTTTAATGTCATCAATATATTTTTTGGTTTGATCATGTTATTTGTCATATCACCAAGTACATATTTCTCTTCATGAGACAATCGATCTAAGAAAGAATGACCAATCAGTTTTTTTGGTTAATTTGTAGTTATGAAGACTGCATGTTATGTGCAAATACCATCTATCACCAACATTTGATGGTGTTCCTCTCAATCTAAATGGACATTCGCATTTTGTAGTTCAAGTTTTCCTCATAGGTTTAGGATTCTTCCAAGGTCTATATTTGTCGCTTCTTTCACAATCAATAATTAATTTTGTCTTTATTTTTTGTCGTGGTGTCGTAGTTTCAAATCTAAAAATAACAACGACAACTCCTTTTTCCCTTCCAACACCATGTTGTTGGTAAACACATAAGTCAAATCCACCATAACAGGTTCAACACCGTCATTCATATCATCGTCAATTTCAGGTTCAACACCATCATTCATTGCATCAAAATCACGTTCCAAACCAACATTCATTTCGTCAAAATCAAGATCCAAACCACCATGCATTTCGTCAAAACTAGAGTTTCCAAATCATCATACATTTCGTCACTATTGTCTCTCATTTGGTCCATTTATCCACATCCAAAAAGAACATATAAAAAAACTCAAAAATATGTGAACTGCAATGAGACCACGAACGTTTACGTGAACTAAATTCACGAACACCTACGTGAACTCAATTCATGTATGTCTCTCTTACTTAATTGAGATCACTTATACATGAACTTAATTCATGTAGTTTACGTGATTTGAATTCACGCAACCTACGTGAACTTAATTCATGTAGGTATATGTGAATTGTATTCACGTAGTGTTTGTAAATTCTTAAACTCCAGTGAATACGCAAACTTAAATCACATAGCCTTACGTGAAACTGGACTCACATATTGCCTGTGATTTATTAAATTTAATAACGTACGTGAATTCAGTTCACGTAAGAATACATGATTTAAATTTGCATACAATGAATTATTTACAACATACGTGAAATGAGTTCACGTAAAATCCCCAAATTTAAAAAAAAAATTAAAAAAAAAAAAACTTAAACACAGATCAATAAACATACTTTGTTGGGTGACTTTAACCTTAATATGAAGATGAAACTTATGAGGTGTAAGTTATGAGTGAGTGATATGAATTTTAAATGATTATGATTTATGATGAGTGAGTTATTGATGAGTTGTGATATGTGAGTTATGACTTATAAGGTTAAGAATGGTGATGGAAAGACAAAAAAATTTAAAGAATGTTATAAATAAGAAATAACATTTTAAATATTTTGTTTTTATAAAAAGTATTGAGAGGTGTTGGTAGCAAAATTTTGTTAATTTTTTTTAATAAAAATTAGTTTTAGTTTTTGCATCCTCTTTAGTGGAGAGATGTCATAATTTGTAGTTGATTTGTATTTAATTTTTTTTTAATAAAAGAGTTAGTACTCTCAAATCTATTGTAGATTGATTTCTCATTTCTCAAAAGTGAATTTAATGTAATTGATTTATGTTTTAGTATTTTAACATGAACGTGATTATAATAAATTAATGTTGTTTGAATAATTCATATCAAAATTATTTTAGCATGTGTATAATAACCAAAAAGTGTTTTAATATATGTATTTCAAAATAGACTCCATTTATATTTTTTATAATTATTTATATTTATATATAATGCACTATTAAATTTGATCGTTTAAAAAATACTAATACTTTAAAAAATGCATATTATATTGGTTTTTATTTACTTAGATATTATATTAGAAACATAAAATTAATTATAAAAATTAGGAAAATAATACATTACACAAAAATATTTAGGGTCCAGGTAAATACTTTAAAACAATTAAATTGAAGGGGAAAATTCATGGTTGAAGTGTATAATTGATAGATAGCACACAAGGTATAATTGCAAATAGAAAAATCATAAAATCTCCTTTGGCTTTGCAAAAAAAACAAAAGAGTATGGAGAAATCAATTGTACTGGACGTAGAAGCTTGAAATTTCAACTTCAAGTCAAAATTGCTTTTGAGGTCTCAATCAATTTATCTCAACTCAAACATAATATTTTTAAAATAAATCACATTTTATTATTGCAAACGTATGTGGAGCACCACTGTGTTTCCAAACAAGAAGTTAATGAGTTCGAAAACTCAATTAAAACCAATAAGTAAAAAATATACCAAATTTAGATAACATTCGATGTTCATGATTATAATCCAAAAATTAACAATTCATACACCAACTTTATCTAAGAGGACACACAAAGCAATAGATTTATCATTCCAACATAGAATATAGGCTAAATTACATTTGTGGTCCTTTAACTTAATCTCAGGTAACGTTTTAGTCATTTATCTTTTTTTTTTCCGATTCAGTCCTTTATTCCTAACAATATCAAATAAAGTATGAAAATATGAGTTTATTTGAAGATTTGCGTTACGAATTTGATGAAATTTGTATTATATTGAAGAATATAATTAATTTTATGAGTTTTGGTTGATTTTTTTTTTGAATTTTTGTATAAAAAATGATAACATTGTTGAAATTTTAAAACATAAAATATCAAATTGTCACTTAAAATTAAAATAAAGGACCAAGTCGGGAAAAAAAAAAGATAAAGGACTAAAACGTTACCTGAGATTAAGTTAAAGGACCACAAATGTAATTTAGCCTAGAATATATTGGTGTCTTGAATTTAAAAATTATTAAACTCTTACATCGAAAAAATCTCATATATTGAATATATTTTAATTTTATAAATATTAAAGTTTGACATCAGATAGAAAATAAATATGGATTTGTTTGCATCATTATATTGTTGAAAAAACCTTAATAACGTTGTGCTCAACAATCCATGTCAATTACATGATGAATAGCCAAAGGCGGAAGCGTACCTGTGGGAATTGCCATTAATGAAATCCTGAGATGATGATGATAGAGCCAATGGGTTGGGTGATCTTCCTCAGCAAAACACCCTGAAGACCTTGCTCTCTTGATGGGGATAGAGAGAACCAGAGAATTTTCTCCTTTAGGGTTTTGAAACTGAATAGTCTTGTTGTGTTTGCCTTGGGGACCATTACCCCTATATATAACTATTATTAGTTATATCCCAAATTGCAGTATTTCCAATTCAGCCCCTCATTAAATTGGAAACTGCCTGGTATCTACACTATTAATTTTCATAACTGTTATGCTCTTTAGCCATAAACTATTATATATTATTTGACCCCTAGTTTATTGGCTAATTATATAATGACCATAACACACTTTATTAATTAATTACATATGTGACCCATAAATCTTACATATATAACTAGTGTCAAACTTTTGTAAAAAACATACAAAAGTTTGAGGTATTTATCAAATTTATATATCTTTTCTCCCTCTTTTGCTCCTTTCAATTTTTAGTGGTCATAATACGATTGTCCTTTTAGAGCTGTTTTTATGCAGTAGTCCATTCAATCAAATATGTCTAGGTTATTTTATCTTTGGGACTTCGTGGTTGATAGTTTGCATTGCACAATTTGGACAGTGTCGCGAAACGTCTTAAAGAGTTTATTTTAAGTGACATAATTTTATTTTGAAATAGTTTTTTGGAACTCAAAAAACAACACTTGTCCTATAAATCAATTTTTAACTGATAATGAAAGTTGATAAAAACCGAGTTTTACAAAAGGGTACGTGAAATTAGAATTGTATATAAAAACAATCATTATGGTCTCAAATTATTCCAGCCAAAATGACTCATATTATATGACAATGATGGAAGAAGATAACGATCGAAAAAAAATAAATTAAAGGAAGAAGAACACACGAGAATAAGAGGAGAAGAGAAAAGAAGAATATAGAGATAAAAAATGAAAGTTAATAAAACTTGAGTGTTACAAAATAGTCTACGAAATTAGTCACTTAGTGTTAAAATTATCTCTAAAAATAGTCATTATAATCTCAAATTACTTCGAACAAGATGATTTCTAAAAGGTGATAGTGATGTGGCATCCATGTGAGTGCCACATAAACCTTTAACGCGCCACCTCATACGTTTTAATGGAAAAAAATTAAACAAATAGATTATTTTGATTGAGATGTATAAGGATGTACAATGCTTTACCAAAATTGAACCAAATTTAAATTCAAACCAAAATGTGTTATTTGATTGAATCTTATATCTAAACTAATTAATAGTACAAAGTTAAAACTTAGGACTATAAAAACCACATTGTCTTCTCAATTATCACCATTCAAAGTTTCGAAATTATAATATAATGTTTTAAACATAATTATTTTATACTGTAATCAACTCAATCGAACCAATGTATTATACTTTGATTTGAATTTTATGAAGAAAAAAAAAAGTGTAAATCCAAACTAAACAAAATAATATATTTTTAATTGGTTTGAAAATCAAATTCAATCAAACCTAAAGTAATTTGACTGCAAATACCCTAAATGTCTCAATTTCAAAGGACATTTAACTATTCCATAAATTTCAGGATGAAAATGACTGGCCATTACAATATTGAAGACTAAAGTGATAATTAACTAAAAAATAAAACACAAAGACAGACAAATAAATATTACCATAAATTAAAAAAACTGTGGGCACAGGGGGTAAATAAGGGATTTCATATCATGTGCAACATGGGAAGAAAATCTCACTGGACAGTGACACGGTGCGACGACCCACGAGTTCCTCTCCGTGAACATCACCCAAACCCAAACGACACATTAACCGTAATCAAACAAACCCTAATTTTTTTTATCTCCCCCAATTATTTGTCCCCTTCTCATCCAATCAATCTTAATAAACCCAATATCAAATTTTTCACAAAATTTCCCAATTGAAATCCCCGATTAACCTTCTTGGGGCGCTCAATTTCAATTTTTCTTGCCAATTTTGTCCTCAACTGTATTTTTTTTGCTTCTCTTTTTCCCTTTCATCATCGTCGGCAGATCAAGATTTGAAGGATCCCCAATTTCTCTCTGAGTGGTAATTTAAAAGTTCTCAGCTTTATTATTAGCTTTGAATTGAATTGAATTGAATTGATCAACCTTAAAATGTATGAATTTCACCATGTATTTTGGTTTTATTTTGATTTTCTGGCTTTGATAATTGTTGCTTTGTTAACTTAGGTAGAGATTAATGTAGTAGTGGAGACGAAGAGAACTTATATATGCCATGTTGATTGGCTTTTGGGTGATTTTGCATTGATTGTGAGGGAAATTAGGGTGGAGGGTTGTTAATGTAATGGTTTATTGCTGTCGATAGATACAACTCATACATGCATTTTAAAGATTGTAACTTTGTAGATTAATTCAACATTGAAGCATGTGCTTGAACTGTTTAGTCTAACATGCTTAACTTTAATTTGGTTGTGAGTTTCGAATGAGAATGCTTTTTATACCGTCTTGTAATGTAAGTTATGTGCATGGTGCAGAATGGTTAAGCATATACTTTTGTAAATCACTGATCTAAAAGTATGGGCAATAGTGAGATGGATAAATCCGCAAAAGAGAAGGAGTCGAAGACGCCGCCACCAACATCACAGGTCTATAACCGACTTTCTTTTGTTTTATCTATATTAAGAGTTAATGGTACTGTTTGTGTGACGGCAGAAACTTCATTGTTTTTTCAGGAGCAAACTTCAACCACCACCAGCACCGGACCTGTTAATCCTGACTGGGCAAGCTTTCAGGTTTTTAACGAGAAAGTTTTTGTTGGCACATTATTTTCTATTGTTGTCGGTATTAGATTTTGATTCACCCAGCTTCCTCATTGTATAGGCATATTCCCCTATGCCTCCACATGGATTCATGGCATCAAGTCCTCAAGCTCATCCTTATATGTGGGGTGTCCAGGTAATGCACGTCTACTATCAATGTCCATTCTTGATGTGCACTATGGGGTTGAATATTGCAAGTGAACCATGTATTATTTGTTCATCAATGGCCATATAATCTAATATCGAGCTGGAGCAAAATATTCCTAACTTGAGCTGCAGTCCAATGCCTAATGTTAAAAATAATTTAGATATTAATGTTTTCCCTCTTCAAACTATTCTCATTGTTGTAATTAATATTTAAAAGGTTTTAGATGGGGTAGAAGGAAGAAAGAGCACAAGCAAATGACTGGTTTGAAGTTGATATCGATCTGTTATGATGCAAATTAAAAGGCACTAATCTCTAATTTTCTGCTATAGACTACTAATCTGACACAAATAAGGAAACAAATGTTAAAATTAAAATGTTATGAAACATGAAAAATACTCCCACGAGATCATATAAGATACTCGAGAACATTCTATATGATAATGCTATTAAGAGACATTTTCTAGATATTCTAACACTCTTCTTCGTGCTAAAGCTTACAAAGCTTTAAGTTTGTTATAAATAGACGCTTTCAATAAAGAAAATAGCACGAATATAAAGTGGACTACCTAACACATGGCTGGCAGGGTAACTTAGGGATGTCGTAAACATCACAGTGATACTTATAGTTGGAAGGCTAAGTTAGCAAGATGGCTGAAATCACTCTTAGGTTGAAGAGTTGGACGGAAATGTTGCCCGACCAACAAAGAAGAGATTTTGATGGAATGACTATTAGCAAAAAATTCCTATGCAAACAACTATACATTTTAAGAACTAAAACTTCTCCAACAAACAACATTTGGAAGCTTCATATGGTAGAAAAATTTAAGTGACTAAAAAATTAATGGAAATAAGCCCCGGTAATTATGTTTCGGCTGGTGTAAGTTTTTGCCGAAGTCCAATCACCACCAGAGTGACTGAAAGAGAAGTCATGAATATGTAGAAAAGTCACTGCTGGAATGATCATCAGTGGGAAAACAAGCTTCAACTTGGTAGAAAAGAAACTGCCAGAATAACAAATGCCTAACAAGTGCCAAATGACACAAACCAGAGATAACAACTGCAAAAAGTCCCAAGAAACAACCCAAGCCAACTGGAAACTGCCAAAACTTGACAAAGGTAGGAAAAACATACCATATATGATTGTCCAAAGTGTCAAAGCGGAGCCTAGGAATGCCAAACGACCATTTGGAGCTGACAGGCAAAGGTGATGGGAGCTAGGCCTGAATAGAGATGCTGCTGCGAGGCTTACTATAGAAAATGTGGTTGGATAGAGGGCTTCACGTGCTAGGTGAACGAGAGATGTTTATGTTATAACTAATGGTGACCCTAATTCCTTAGATGCCTAAGGCACATAATATTTTGTGAAAGTTATTTTGTATCGGGAAACATATAAATCTTCAAAAAGGGTAGGCTTGAACCTCCAAATTATGAGTGGAAAGCACTATTCTTACATCTGCAAAACGAACAATTCAGATTATGGTCCTCAACTATTTATTGGTTTTCTTTGCTTGTCATTATTTGTTCTATATATTGTTATCTACTGTTTCTGCAGCTAGTTTATACTTTGCCAACACTGCAAAATATCTGGTTCGAACTCTTCCATGTGTTTTATTTGGTTCATTAATGAAATTATCATTTGCAGCACATTATGCCTCCTTATGGTACTCCACCACATCCCTATGTAATGTATCCCCATGGCGGCATATATGCTCATCCATCCATGCCTCCGGTAATCAATGTAAATTATGTTTTCAAGAAGTTATCATATTGTTATTAAATCACCAATTCACCAACCAATGTTTGCTAATTGTGGAAAATTTACACAGGGATCGTATCCATTCAGTCCTTATGCCATGCCTACTCCAAACGGTATTGCTGAGGCTTCGGTGAGTTTTTCCCTCTTATGCATTTTTGTGTTCTTTCTTTCTCCTTCTTTGTCTGTCCTTTTCCTCTTCTGTGAAAGGCTTATCCATATATAAGTAGGGAATAACTAATCTGTACGTTTACATGTAGGGTAACACTCCTGCCAGCATGGAAGCTGATGGTAAGCCTCATGAGGTGAAGGAAAAATTGTCAATCAAAAGATCAAAAGGAAGTTTGGGTAGTTTGAACATGATTACTGGGAAAAATAATGAACACAGTAAAACAGCGGGGACATCTACTAATGGAAATCACTCAAAGAGGTAAAAATGTGGTGTGTTGATTCGACTCTGCATGGGATAGTTCATCCACTCTTTTGCCATCAAATAGTATTCTGCTTTGATTTGATGTAGACAGTAGTCTTATTTGAAGTAATATATTATGTGCCTAATAAAACTTGTTATCGTGTGACACATCCAAGAGAAAATTCTTGGTGCTTCGGAGGAGTGAATTTCAACCACTATTCAATATGCTGTGCATTATTGGTTACATTTGTGCCCATATATCCCTACAGTATGACAATGACTGAGTTTCTATTAAACTTAATAAAATATGTGGTCTCACATTTCTTTTATTCCAATTTTTAAATACGCTATTGGAGCTTATTTTAGAATATAATAACTTGAATACTGGATTAAAAAAGCTGCATTTAATATTTATCTTCTGATGCCCGAGGACCCTTACACAGTCACTTGATTTGCTTTTTATTATATCAATCCTGTGCCTGTACTCTCTTCAAATAACTGGAAGTATAGCATTAATTTCGGCAGTGATTTCTTTTCCAAAGCCTGTTGAGTAGGTTAGCTTGGCATATGCAAATTCTGGCAATTTATGCTGATAGGTAATCTTGGATTTGCAGTGGTGAAAGTGCAAGTTTTGAAGGTACTAGTGAGGGAAGTGATGCAAATTCTCAGAATGTAAGTTCTGTGACACTCATCAGTTTGCTAATATATTGCCAATATGTCCACAAACACTTATTTTTGCCGTAATTAAAATTTGAAGATATATAAAAAAGGGTTTAGATTTGCTCGTGCTGATCGTGTTTGTTGGACATTCAATTGACTGCATCTTCTGTATGATACTCTTAGTAAATTATGTTTTGTGCTCTTCAACTATCATAGGTTTTTTATTTCTGTTTGTATAGGACTCTCAATTGAAACCCGGGGACAGGCGGGATTCTTTTGAAGGTTTGGCATTGTCACTTTCTGCTTTTCCAATATAGTTCTAATTGTCACTATCTAATGCTATATACAAACCCATGATGCAATGTTGAATTGCCGCTATAATAGTGGCAATATACCGCTATAATAGCGGTGCTATAGTACTGTTGTATAGTGGAATTTGAACAATCCGCTATTTTCTGTGATCCGTGATTGACAACATTGCCATGATGTATGTGTGTTACAAGCTGAAGTATACCTTTTTTCTATTGAATTACAGGTGAACCATCTCAAAATGGCAGTACAGTGCATACTTCTCAAAATGGGGGACTTAATACAGCTCCTACAGGTGTTAATCAAACTATGTCTATCCTGCCAATCTCTGCGGGTGGTGCTCCTGGAGCTGTTCCTGGTCCCGCAACAAACTTAAATATAGGAATGGAGTATTGGGGCACGCCAACTTCATCTAACATCCCTGCTCTCCGTGGAAAAGTTCCGTCTACTACAGTTGCGGGAGGGATAGTTACTGGTGGATCACGAGATAGTGTTCAGTCACAACTTTGGCTACAGGTTAATTTTGACAACAAACTAATGATTTTTATTCCCTTGGTAACATATTATAGCTGTTCAATGAATGATATCATGTAGAAAAGATAAATAGTTTTGCCCTTTATAATATATATTAAGTTCAGGATGCATGTTCTCTGGCCATAACGCATGATGCAATTTTTTTATCTTTTAATTCAAGCTGGAGGTCTGCATACCAAAACTGTGAAAATTATCACTATTTACAGAAAAAACTAAAAGGTGATAAAGTTTTGAAATAGAAAGGACCCTAAGATTTAGGCTAAAAACTAGTTGTAGAATTTAAAGTCCATAGCTGGTGATATTATATGAGATAATTAATATTAAATTTTATGACTATATGTTGAAACTCTACAAAATTCAGCAGCTATGCTCTCTTGCTTATTAAATTCAACATACCATGCTTTATGTTTGGCAACTTTCTTGTCACTTTTCATACTGTGAGTCTGTGACTGTATTAGTAAATTAAGCATTTCTTCTCATTATTTCCAATAAGATACATTTATTGCAAGTGTATTCATTCAACTTCACACATTCTCAATTACACCTCTTATTTTAATAATTTATATTTGCTGGTTAACTTTTAGGATGAAAGAGAGCTTAAAAGACAAAGGCGGAAGCAGTCTAATAGAGAATCTGCTCGGAGATCGAGGTTGCGCAAGCAGGTGATGTAGAGTTTCCATGTAGCCTTTATTTCCTTTTAGTGATTGCTTCATCATAATTGTCACATGTCTGATTCCTGTTTGCAGGCTGAGTGCGATGAGCTAGCTCAGCGTGCTGAAGTTTTGAAAGAAGAAAATGCTTCCCTCCGATTAGAAGTAAGTCGCATTAGAAGCGAGTATGAGCAGCTACTCTCCGAGAACACAGCTCTCAAGGTGATGTCAAAATCTTATATGCCTGTGTTTTGTCAAAAGGAAAGGAATGAAAAGTAAAAAGAGGGAAGGAAAAGGATGGAGGGGAGTTACTTCCTCTTGTTTGAGTGTTTATATAAAGAAATGGAGGGGAGTTCATACACAATGTACAGTTGTACACCACATTTGAAATTTGATTCAACAAACTAATAAATTTCTAAATTAAGGGTTTATAGCATAAGCTCTTATGTATAAACCTATTTTTATAACAAAAGATAAAATCAATGTTTTCTTATAAGCTATCTTAAAGAGTTTATAGAAATAAGCTGAAACAGTTTATGTACATGTCATAATCTATGAGTTGAAAGTTCTCCTAAATAGTCAAACATGCTTGTGTCAGTTTATAAGCTCGAATAAGTCAACTCAAACAGACCCTAACCCTAAATTGATTGGTAGGTTTAGAGGGAGTGTAGCTTCTAACTAAATAACCTTCACCACTCATAGATTTCCTTAATATCTTCAAATATTTATGTGAAGACTTACCATGTTGTCTTACTAACATAAAGTTATAATCTACAGGAGAAACTTGGGGAACAACCCGGGAACGATCAGCATGTGCGTAATGATACGCAACAGAGTGGTCAAACAGAGGCTGTACAAGGTGGTCATTAGGATCCCATGCCGCTTTTCACGAAGATAACCTAACTCAACAGTAAGAGTGCGATCGGGTTTCGGATAGCATGTAGCTCAAATTGTATTACAGCTTACCATAGATATATTTTATGTTATATGATCCATGATTCCTAATTTGGCTTTTACTTTTAACACCATTCAAAATAACCTGGATCGTATGTAGTGTGTGAAAATTGTATAATTCCTTATTCTCAGCTTCAAAGTTAGTGTCCTTAGCAAGTAATATAGTTAATGAAACTGGGTGTTGTCCATTATATGATTTCCTGTATAAATAATTTATCGGGAAAATAATAAAAGAAATATCTTTTTGAATTATTTTTCCTACATCTTAAGAAAATAATTTGTTTCTCCTCCATTTTATTATAATAGTCATTTAAGCTAATTCATATACTTTATAACAGCTGTGATGATTTTAATGGCAAAATAATGTATTAAAATTAAAATATCTATTGTTGGAGTGGTTGAAACAAGTAGTAATGAATTATTAAAAGTGCAACGGTGTTTCGGATAGCTTGGATAAAAATATGGAAACCAGAACTGAAAATCTTCAAGGTTAAAGATCTTAAAGGCAACGTTTGTCAAAAAAAAGATCTCAAAAGATAAGCCATGGGAAGATTAACACATGCTGCATTATTGGTCCCATAATTTTGCTACCGATTTTAAATCTAAACTACAGTTTTTAGCAAGTAACTGTGATCAACTGAAAATGTTACATCAATGGGATGATGGGGTTATCTTTACTAACTTTTAAAAATTGGGTTATCTTAACTATTGGTAGTATTGATATCAATATATATTAATGATTAGTTGATTGACTATGCGAAGTTTATTAAGAGAATTCTAAGATAAATTTTTCAGCAAATACTCAAGAAAATTGAAATAAATTTATAATAATTTAGTTTTTTTGCTAACATAATATTTTCGAAACTTTGTACCTTAACTAAGTTGAAGCGAAACTTTGTACCTTAACTAAAATCTCTTTTATCGAACTTCTACTTACAAGAGTAATAATCCGTGTCAAACATGGGCAAAAGAAAATAATCTTATGGTTTATCAAATTCACGGTTCTGCACTATTTTGTAATATATACACATTGTGTCTTGCTTTTAAGTATATTCAAAAATTACAGGCAGCAGAGAAAGTTACTTATATTGCTGCTGCCTTTACAGTCCCAGGTGGAAACAAGCAAGATACAGGATTGCCCATTTTCTTGCATAACAATGTATACACTACATTTCTTATAGCAGAGAAAATCAAGATACAGGATTGCCCATTCATGCCGCGTTATGCAAGTATTAACGATCTGTGAAAACATTCATACAAAAATTCAATTCCAGATATAAAAAGGACCAGATTTATCATTGAATCACCAGGATACTGATTACAGGAAAGATGGACCATTTGAAAGTGGATCAGGTAAACAAAAGAACGCAGTTCAATACTCAATAGCAAATACTACATCAAGTCAAACACCATAAAAAAAAAAAATTCCAAGATTGACAATGGAAATAATACCCTCGGGAATCTCTGGAAGAAATCTAGCAAAAAAAACTCAAAAATACTGATATACCGGCCGCTGTTTGGATATAATATTATTATGGTGCAATCCTTTGTGGATCACGTGGATAAAGTGATGTTTTACGAATGTTATTCAGGCCGCAGAAGAGCATTACTACACGCTCCAGGCCTACTCCAAAGCCACCATGCGGTGGTGCACCATATCTGGAAATGATTGATCATTTAGTTATCTGATACACATTTTTTCACCATAAAATTATAATAACCGGAAGGAAGATGTGACGATGAATAATACCTGAAAGAATCAATGTAAGTAGATATGGTCTTGACCTCAATGCCGCAAGCCTGTGCACGTTGTTCTAAAAATTCTGGTATGTGGACACGCTGAGCTCCTGATATAATCTCCTCACCTAGGGCCCAAGGCATATATATAATTTCAAATCAAACAACAATAACAGAAAGCTCAAGCTTTTATAAATGTCCTAATACATTTGGAGAAGCATGACAGTTGAATTCAGATATGATGAGCTAGGGACGCCAGATTGTCATACCAAGGTAATGCATGAAAAAATAACTTGCTGGGTCTGCTTACCGCGAATAAATACATCAAAGGAGTTACTGTATTCTGGATTGTCATAGCAAGGCATTGTATAAAATGGTCTTATAGCCAAAGGGTACCGGTGAAGGATGTAGAACTCGGTGCCATACCTATGAATAAAATTACAGTCCAAAAATAGTTAAAAAAATAATAGCTCATAACAATGGAGGCTAACTATTTAGTGGTAAAAGATTGAAGAGGGAATTACTTTTCTAAAACTAGTTGGCCTAGTTTCCTTTCTGCTTCAGTATTCAGGTCACCAAAAGGTTCAATTTCTACTCCAACTTCCTGCAAAACAAAATCATTACTATCTGCAAGACAAGCATACCATAAATTTCTACCATCTTTTAAATCATAGTTAAAATAGTTTATGTCTTTTTCTAAGTCTTGAGGTAAATGATTCAACAGCAAAAATTTACTCCCAGAACTAACAATAAAAGGAAGGAAAAATAGACGAAAGACTTCGGACCTTTAGCTCTCAGTCACAACTTAGAACAGAACATTAGGAGCCTAAGAAGTGCCAATTGGCTATCCGGTCAAATGTTATCTAAAGAGAACAATTCACTAATGCCATCCTTTATAGGACTTCAAAATGACAATTTTAATTGGCAAGCATGCAAGACTATTGTATGCATTGAGAATGAGGCAATTACACAATTAAAATGACTAAACAAGGATATCAGATTCTTCAGTCATCAATTCTATTCAACAATAAACAAACTATACATTACTGTCAAACTTAACGTGAGCAGAAGTTTTACATGCAACTCAAGGCCCAAGTATACCCAAAAATGTTCATAGTAGTAGTAATAATAATACAAATAAGAAAATGTTGAATGTTAATAATAAACAAACTATACATTACATGTTGATTGTTTTTCAAATAAGAAAATGTGGCAATCCAGAAGTAAAAGATAGATCAAACTTAAAATAGCGGATGCTTTAAGAGATAATAACATAAACTAAAAGGATAAACTAAAATCATACTCGTCATAACTGAAGGGCTGAAATTGTATGAAGCTTCATTTGCTTCTCAGTCCTAATATCCTATCTATCTTATTTCATTTTCATCAATTTGCATCATATATTATCATTAATAGAAATTTATATAATTTTAACCATGCATGACTAGTGTATGACTTAAAGATTATTTTTAAATTGACCACATGATGGTTGAGTGTTGATATTTAATATGATAAACTATAAGATTAAAATGTGCACAGGCTACTCATCATCAGTGCTTTAACTCCACCCTCCTTCTAACTCAGTCAAGAAATATATAGCAGGATAAGAGATGTAAAGTTTTGGGCTTCATCGAATCACATTTTTTTTGTTTATCTACCAATTGCAAGTTAATTAGTTTAAAACTTTAAGCTTACCTTTAGCATCTGGATACCTTCTTCATATGTCAGCCGCAGAGTATTTCGCAGGTACTGCAGATGCACAGGGTAACAGTCAGATCAAAACAAGTAACTAATACTACTACTAGTACAAAATAAGCACCTTTAAAGGTTCGAATGGGTACTGGTTCGCCACAGCTTCGAGATCCTTCTTACAATTCTGGTTCAAACTATCAAACATAGCAACAAACAATCTATCAACTACATCCATAACCTGTCAAAAAAGCACAAATCATCAGTAAATCAGGTTGTCCCTCATAAATTTCAAATGCAAACACCCATAATCTGCTAATGTGACAAATATACCTCAAAATAATGCTTTTTAATTTCCATTTCAACATCAAGACCTGTAAACTCACACAGATGCCTGTGAGTAAAGGAATCTTCTGCTCTAAACACAGGACCAATCTCAAAAACACGGCCAAAGTCACCACATATTGACATTTGCTTGTGAAGTTGAGGTGACTGGGCCAAGCATGCAGGATGCCCTTTATAGTCCAGTCTAAAAACAGCAGCTCCACCCTCACTAGATCCAGCAATCAACTTTGGAGTGTGAATTTCAACAAAATTTTCGGCCAATAAAAATTGTCTGAACACCTGCTCAACAAAGCAATCAAAAGTTAACAAGATCATTCAGTTTAACATCACCAGCAAAATACATTAAGTAAGTTTCCCAGTATGCAGTTTTCAAGTAAATATAAACGTGATTAAAACTCGTCAAAATAACATCAGCAATGAAATGCTTTACATTTCCAACTTGAGACTGAATACGGAAAATTCCTTGATTAGCTGGTGTTCGCAGGTCAAGTACTCTAAAGTTCAATCTTGTATCCTGATTCACACGAACAAGTTGTTCACCAGCCTGCATCCATTAAAAAAAATCATCAACATTCACATAAAGCATATAAGATTAAAACAAACACAAAATAAAGAGACACAGATGAAACTATATTAAACAAACACACGTTACTAATATCCAAGGTTTCAAATGGTGATAAGCAATATAGTAATTGTAGCCGAAACTCCACAACTGAATTAGAACGACATTGTGGATCAGTAATCAAATGTACCTGAATGGCCTTCTCAATTTCAACGTCACTTCTAGCAGCATCCTCAAGATTAATGGGTAAAGTAGGAACAGCCCTACTCACACAAAACAATTTCTTCACTTGAATTTCCACCTATAACAGACAAAACCACACAATACAATTCACAAACTCCAAATTCAAAATTTTCAAAACACCACAAAATCAAAAACCATAAGAAACTAAAATAAAAACCTGCTGCGTGGCGCCTTTAATAGGAGCAGCCGGAATAGAAACAACGCCTTCGACGTCCACGACAGACTCACGGCTGAGCGCAGCGGCGAATTTCACCATCTGCGGGCTCACTGAATCAGGCTGCGCTTGCACCAAGCACTGTACAGTGAAACCATTTTCTCTGATGACCAAAAACGCCATCTTCTTCCCAACCGGTCGAATAGTCTGAGTCCTCCCTCGGATTAGAACCGGCCGGTTCGCCAGCGAATCGTCGAGTGCTTCGACCCGGGTCCATTCGTTGACATCGACCGGGGTCTTGGATTGTAGCTCCACAAGCGGGACGTCACCATAATTAGCGGCGAAAGGATCATCCTCGACAGATAGATTCGATGCGGCGGCAGTGGCGGCGGCCAATTCCTGACGACGTCGGAGCTTTTCTAGCTTGGCGGCTTCCTTCTTTGCGGCCTTTTTACTTACCTCCGATGTGGTTGCGGCGTCTTGGGGCTCGGAAGACGACATCGAAATATGTTCTGGAAGGTTCCTTCGCTCTGCAGAATAAGAATTAAGAATTCAGTGATAATAGTGGAAATGACAAGCTGAGAAATGAAGAAAGGAGCACGCTACTGGGCTTAGGGTTATTAATGGGCTTTTAGCCCAAAACATTTTCAAACGGCCTAAACTCTCCCCGCCGACAATTGGCTATTGTACCCCCCCATTTAAACCTATACCCCCAACATAAAAATTTTGTTGTAAAATACCTAAAATACCCCTAAAAAAACAGTAAAACTCAAAATAACAAAAAATTCAAACACTTTACCCCCACACTGAAAAATCCGGAAAAGTAAGTTTTCGGAAAATTTGGTTTTTACCGGAAATTTCAAGAGGATTGAAATTTCCGGTAGTTCAAAATACATACCGGAAATTTCAAAAACGAAATTTCCGGGA
>NC_021167.2:8134692-8178936 GCF_000331145.2 Cicer arietinum | reverse complement strand
TTATTCAGCGATTTATTCAGCGATTTATTATTCATCTGCCAATCATATCATTTAAAACAAAATACAACTCAAAAGTATCAATCATCTGCCAATCATATCATTTAAAACAAAATACAACTCAAAAGTATCAATCATCTGCCAAAGACATATAATCTGAATTATTTTCTAAATCTAAAGAACCCCAATGTTGTAGACGTCCTGCATAAGCGATAGCCCATGATGTAGACTCATCGCTACGATGCTTCTTCCAATGCCATGCAAGTGGTGGTAACGGACATGCAGATTTCAATTTAACTTGAACCCAATGATTTTCGTTAACAAAACCAATGCTGATAACACGATCACGTGACAAATCTCCATTATGTGCACCCCTCAATGGGAAAAAAGTCAAACAAAAAGTTTTTGCTAATGTAACAAGAACGAGATTATATTTTGTTGCTATCACGTAACCCATATCAGGAATGGTCATCCACTTCTCATTACCTTGGTTTTCCAACTCAGTTACAAGTAAAGACTCTGTCACTTCTTGCAAACGTTCCTTGAATAATGCAGCATATAAATCAGGTTTGGACTTAATCTCTGTATACAACTGCCGACGTATAATGCTCCAGTATTCTTCACCATAACCAAGTAAAGCAGCAATAGCACGATATCCACAGTTTCCATCTGCTTTAACATTAACTATGTCTTCAATATATGGATGAATTAAAGAAGGAAACTCGTGGAAATATTTTTTAACCTGGTGGGAGACTTGTTTGGATGCTTGATGGGAGACTTGTTTGGATACCTGCTGGGAGACTTGAGTATCAACATGCTCAAAGTATGATGGGTCGCGATATACGTCATATCCCTTCGGCTTATTGCCTTTTTTCTTAACACCACCTTTTGTTTTGATTTTATCCACTGGTGCACACATTGATGTTGTCTCCGGATATGCTATTTCACGCAACTTGCTCTTTAAAGCCCTTCTTCCAGCAATATTAAGTGTTTTCCATTTTTTCCAAATTATATCCATCTCCGATGTAATGTCCAACTCTGAATCATTTGTCAACTGGTCATTCTCTTGATCACTATTCAAGGTTAATTTCCTCCAATGTATATGAACAGCATCTAATGGGATTGGAACACCTTTCATCTTGTATCCTGCTAACTCACATGCACAAGGTAATCCATGAGTCTTTCTAAGTATACAACAACACACATCTTTGTCGTTACCGACATAACTGACTCTCTTGTATTCTTCAACAATATCACCTAAGGCTTTCTTGGATACCACCCAAGTCAATTTCTCAAAGAATGGATTGTTGTGTATATGCTCTTTGCGACCTTTACTTATCTCAAATGAACCTTTGATCTTAATAATTTGAAACTTCAACATGTCATTCATACCATTCCATGCCTTACAAAAATCTCCTTTACTGTGTTCCAAAAATCTCTTCAATGACCAATGAGCAGACTCAACCCTAATATTTAAACAAAAAAAATACAAAATGTGAAGTAATGATCATATATCATGCATAAATCATATATCATATATCATACAAAATGTGAAATTTTAATGACATACCTATTAGTCGTAGTATTTCCTAGATGCAATACTCGATTGGTCCATGCTTCAACAAATCTTTCCTTATGAGGATTCAACCATGTGTCTCTGACGTAGTCAAAGAAAATAATATTATCGACACATGCTTGCTCAAATACTTGCAAAAGTTCCTCGTACTCCTTCTCTTCAGAACAATAAACAATTTTCCTCCACAACTCAAGAATGGGTTCTTGCATGTCTTTCTTTAATATATACTGTTTGCATTTGGCTCCAACATTTTTGTTAATATGAAGTTGACAAAGTAAATTTGTTGAAGATGGAAATACAACTTTAATTGCATTCATTAAAGCCAGTTCTCTGTCAGTCACAATCACCTGAGGAAATGGCGTGTTTGAAAAAAACAACTCTTTTAACTTCTCCAATGCCCACCAAAAGTTGTCTTGACGTTCAGAATCCATATAAGCAAATGCAACATTAAATGTCAACCAAGTTGAAGTTACACCAACAATTTCAAACAACGGTAACCTATACTTGTTGGTTTTGTAGGTGCTATCCATGATCAATACAAGAGGGAACATGTTAAGCAAAGTTATGGAATCTGTGTGCGTCCAAAACATATCCCTCACAACGTTGGAGTCCTCATGAGTCCTACTCCAACAAGTATATTTCTCAGCTTCAAGTAACTTCAACAAGTGTTGCATATCAGTTCTAGGTCCCATCAAATTCTTCCTGTATGTACTTCGTCGCTTGTAAATTTGATAGATACTAGTCACATTCTCCGTATCTCGATCTCTCAAAGATGACAAGATATGTCTCGGTGCAACGTGATACTTTGTCAACTCGTCAACATGTTTCTTATCTTCTTCTGTTAAGCGTCCCATAAATGCATTATTCTCAAAAGTAGCTACTAACTCATGGTTGTGAAGTCCACAGATTAAACTAATAATCCATCCTTCATCATTTTTCAGTGGTCTCGCTTTAAGTTTAAACGGACATCCACACTTTTTAGTTGAAGTACCTATGTCATTTGTATTTGACTTATATTGTCCACCTCTATCACAACCAAGAATTACTTTTGTCTTTCTTCCTCTCTTTCCAGTCTCTACGTCTGATCGAGTAATGATAACTGCTACTCGATTTTGTCGACCTATCTCTCTTGCCCATGATATGACAGCTTCTCGTGACTCAAAAATTTGATCAGTTGTAAATGCTTCAGTTAAATCTATAAATACTGGTCGTGTGTTTTCCATCCCTAGTTCAAAAAAACAATTCAAATAAAATAACAAACAAATTAAAAGCATATTAAAAAAAAAAAAAAAAAAAAAAACAAATTAAGTACCGGATTTTTGAAATTTCCGGGTTAACTACCGGAAATTTCAAAAAACCAAATTTCCGGTGAACCAAAAATGACTACCGGAAATTTCAAAAAAATTTGAAATTTCCGGTAGCTTCCGGAAATTTCAAAAATCCGGTATTCAAATTAAAACTACCGGAAATTTCATTTTTCAAATTTCCGGTAACAATTATAACTACCGGAAATTTCGATGCAACTTACCGGAAATTTCAGGAAGGTCAGATTTTTGGGTAATTTTTTTTAACTGAGAGTAAATGAATTTTATGAATTTTTTAAGGATAAAATTAGATTTTCAACAATTTGGGGGGTATAGGTTTAAATGGGGGGGTACAATAGCCAATTGTCCTCCCCGCCCCCACCAAACGGGCCTCTTTTTGCAATAACCAATTGCCGTTTTGGGCTTTAGATTAAAACAACACATTGAGCGAAACAAAGAATAGAAAAACAAAAACTAGGGTCTATCTGAAATCAGTAAATCACAATCAAAGTGTCTCTTACAACTGTGTAACGCAAAACCCCTTTCTAAACCCTGAAAAACGATTGATCCGCTGACAGCGTAGAAAACGGTTAGTCCTTGCACGCTTCCGCTATCCTTTTCCACTTTGTATTATCTCCCTAATTCATGCTTTTTGTTCTCACAAATGAGTTAGCTTTGTTCTGAAATCTTAATCTTATTAATATTTAGCTTTCAACTATTTTTTGCTTGTTTTGAATGGGTATTTGAGTTCAAAATATTGTGTTCTACGCTTCTATTTATTTTAATTATATTTTTTTATTAGAATTTCACTTGCTCTTGTTTGTGCCTTGTTAAGCTTTACACGTTCTTGATTTGATCATATGCTTTTAGTTATTAAGTTTTTTTTGTTATGCTTGTATTTTAGTTGTATCATTGTTCGTACTTTGTGTTTTCTTTTCCCTTTAATTATTTGTCCAAATTGTAGTTGTAAATTATAAAGTATATGTAGATTCTTCTGCTCTGTTTTCTGCCGAAGAATATTCTGTGATCCTTTAATATTATTTCGATATTATGGTGTATTTTGGCTCATGTATCATAAGATTATGTTTTGAATATAAATGCCTTTGGCTGAGGAATCTTTTTCCCTTTGATGTTATTTAATTTTCTGTTTTTCGTGTTAAAGAAAACAGTAAATCATAGTTTTGCATTTTGGTCTGTAGTTTGTTCCCCTTTTCTGATATTTGTAATTTTGAATAGATTGAATGGAGGGGCCTTTGGTTAATGATGATCCAATGATTGACGGCGAAACTGAAGATTTGAGTGGAGAAATGTCGCCGTATGAATCAGATTCAGAAGAAGATGTCAAATTAACCGAACCATCTAAAACTGCAGTGAATAACAGAGATGCTCTATTAGATAAACTTGGAGACATAAGCTGGCCTGAGAATGTTGAATGGAGGCACAAACTCTCCATTGATATTGATCAAGAGCAGGAAGTAGATGTGAACGACGACTTGACACGAGAGCTATCGTTTTACACACAGGCATTGGAGGGAACTAGACAGGCCTTTGAGAAGCTTCAGTCGATGGGTCTTCCTTTCTTGAGACCTGCCGATTATTATGCGGAAATGGTGAAGGCAGATAGTCATATGGAAAAGGTGAAAGGTCGGCTATTAGCTGAGAAGCAGAAGATGGAAGAGGCTGAAGAGAGAAGAAAGGCGAGGGAAGCAAAGAGATTATCCAAAGAGGTTCAGGCACAGAAGATGAAAGAAAGGGCCAAGCAGAAAAAGGATGACATTGAATCTGTTAAGAAATGGAGGAAGCAGAGACAACAGAGTGGATTTGCTGATGGCCCCAATGACGCAGATAAGGTTTTGGGCTTTGAAGATGGAAAAGTGTTTGAGAGATCAAAGAAGAAAAGGCCCGGAGTGTCTCCAGGCGATCGGTCTGGAGGTAAGGCAAAGCAAGCCATTGGAAAGGGAAAGACGCAGAAGAAAAGAGACGGTAAGAATTCAAAATTTGGTTTTGGAGGCCGAAAGGGATCGAAGAAGCAAAATACAGCTGACACCACTAATGATTTTGGTGGATCGCGTAAGGGTGCTACTGATGGAAATAAGAAGAGGAAGAGATAAAATGCAATCTTTTTCTTCTGATCTGTTTTCTTTCAAAGGATGTCATCGAATGCTTTGTTACATTGTGCCGAAAGTTACTAAAAGGCGTGTAATGTAGACATATCTTGAGTTCTTATATGTTATTTATTTATATCTATCAATTTATCAAATGAACACTTTTTACTTCGACATATTTTTCCAAAGACTGTTATTAGTGCATGTCCTAGATTTAGTGTATTGTTTGATGTCAATTGAGAGATCATGAAGGATATAAGAATAATGCAACAAGGTGAGTCTGAAGTTAATTGTTTTGCTGTAGAGGAACAAAGCACAAAAAAGGGATAGGCTTTTGACTGTTTATTGCTATGGCCAGAGCTAGGATTGACTTTATCTGCATAAATCAACAATGGCATTTTAATATAGGCTTACTCTTACTACCCTAATTATGTAAAAGGTTTTATGTAAAAGGTTTTTGAACTCTTTTAGCTGATCGAAGCTTGGTTACTCACAGTTTGAGGGCATCTTTGGATAGAACTTTACAAACTTATATTTAACTAAATCTCATAATAAAAAAATTAAGTTTGATTACAAAGAATTTGATGTTACATGATTTATATTTGAGTACCTCTTCTTAACTATATGTATGACAAAATGAAATTTGTTTAGATGATATTAAATGAAATTTGATTCTTAAATATTATTTGCGATTTTGTGGTTGTTTTGCATCCATGCCATCATAAACCACTGGTGGTTGTCATGATTCTTCATGGAAGCAGAGTTAACTTATGCTACTTGAGCTTTGCAGCAAACTAATTCACATATCAGTGAAATCAATGTATAGGTTAATATTCTAAATGCCAACATAACACTAAAGCTTTATAGTTGCTTTTACTGTCATTAAACTTGCTTAAACTAATATCCCTTATACTCTCTCCAGGACAGTCTCTTATAATGGATTGGTCTACATTATGAAAATTAATATTAATATTTTGCTTATCACATGTGATTCATAATGCCGTTCCTACAGGAGTCAAAAGGTTAAGTAATTTATATTTCTAGATTCATGTCTTACGTAGATATTTTATATTGGTCTTCGTTAATAACCAATAGCTTTTCTTTTTAACAGAGCATGTTTAGGAGCTTTTATGGGAAAGACATTTTCCTTTAAAGATGGTGCAGATCAGCAAATATGCATGGCACCTGTATTTTTTTTACTTGAGTTCAGTTAATACTGTTAATGATCCTTCAAGTATTTTAGTTTTTTTGGTTATCTACTCTTAGCATCTGGATGAATGGTATTACAACAGTCATTATCAAAATAACTAGTATAACCTATTTGTGGGATAGCTTTATTTAAATGGATTACAGTTAAATTTTTAAAGTGTTTGTAAGTCTTCAAGGACATTCAAGGGGTTGTAGTGAAGTATTGGTTTTGACGAGAGGCAAATATTGATTTTTGTTGTGCACTGAACTTACTTCAATAATTGTATTGATGCCCAATTGTAAATGTATTATGTACTGTAATATGCAAGTTGTTGAAGGCCAAGGTAAAATTTGTTTAGAAAATTGATTGTGTTTTTCGGTTATTGTTTATTTCTTACAGGTAAATAGGGCAGTCTCCTTGTTATTCATTTGGTGCCATCTCCGTCTGTTATGATTTATGAATGACAATGTTTGCTCCTGAATTAGAAGCAATGTTATTGTAACTTTTCTTTTAAAAATGGGATTTAGTATTACAGGATGTGGCAATCTAGCATTGTGTCATGATGATTTGTGATTTCTTTTAGTTTTCCTGATAAACGATTCATTCATGAAATTGAAGTTGTTAACAAGGTCTGTTAACTTTGGCACCACATTATAACAAATGGAATGTCAGGAGTTGTGTGCATAGAGCAGTCACTAATCCTGATAAACCAATGCTCTCTGTCGCAACATTTCATGACCCTGTCAAGACAGTCAAGATCTACCCTGCTTCTTCTGAACTAATCAGTAATTCATCACCAACTAAATACTAGGATGTTGTTGTTTATGGAGACTACATATCATCATGGTATACCAAAGGCCGTGAAGGAACACGAAATATCGATGCACTAAATTTAGCTATTAGTTAAATAATTATTAACGAAGATTTTTACATAGAATATTATTCGGTTAACTTGTTTCCTCATATTTTTAGCTCAAATCCACAAGTAAATAACTGAATTTTAGCAGTGGCCATTAATTTTGTCCATATTGACATGCAAAGTGTTACATAACAACTGATTAGAAAACAAGATATACAAAACAATTAAAATAATTATAAGTAATCTCTATTAATCATTGAATGAATTGAACTCTAGAAACTAAACCAGTTATAAAACTATAACCATCAATGAACAAAATGATGTGACTAAAACAAATTACATATTATATTATGAACATCTTTTTTTTTTTTTAAAGACACATAAAATCATACAATCCTTAGCTTTCAACGACTATATTATCACACTCAACAAGATCATCTAGTAAAATCCTCAGGTCCAACCACTATATTATCCTAATCAATAAGATCACTAAAATCCAGCATATCACAAATGTCATCATAAAGTCAACCATATCATAAATGTCATCATAAAGTGGCAGCATATAATGTGAGGATAGAACATTGTCACAAGTAATGTTTTGCGTAGTGTTTTGTAGGAAGCTAGTAAAGTTCTCAGATTCAACCTTTATATCATCCCACTCAACAAATTTACTTAGTTGGTTTGTCGACGAAACTGGTGGCAAATCAGAAAGATCATTGAAATCTATCCACTCACTAATATCATCATTGGTTGGCTCAACAAAATCAATAATATGTTGCATTTGAGGAAGGTTATGCATTACTACATTATCCTGACTTGAATGTAAGCAGACATCACTATTTTGAGCCATGTTTTCTACGAAGCAAGTGTCACTTTGATGCATATTTTTTAGCATGTGATTACAAGCTTCAATCTTGGAATCTTCAAAAGCAATGAAAGCTTTGAGTTGCTCCTCTTCCATGTTATGAAAAATTGGGTTCGAAGTTGGATACTTTTTCTTGAGGATCTCCTTATGCATTATGGAAATTTGGGTTTCGACTAAATTCTTTTTATTGGCATAGTAGTCTTTGACGCCAAATTCCTCAAGAGTAGTCTCAATCTTTTGATGCTCATACTTTTTAAGCATAGATTGTACAGTTGTGACATTTTCTAGAAAAGTCATTGTATATCACTACCATCACTATCATACACAATTAAGCAAACTTCAACTTCAAATATACTTGAAAGTTCCAAAACTTTCTTTGTTAATCCTTTCTTTCGGTGAACGATAGTTGATTTTCGAGTTTTTTCATTTTGAATGTGTTTCATAATTGTTTTTGGACGGCCCATATCTACCAATATAATGTAAAAGTTGTCGATAGAAAAACTATCATGATGGAAAAAATAAAAATAAAAATTGTCTTAGTGTTTAATTCGTTAATTGCATAGTATATAAATAGAAATACTAGTAGACAAATTTTAACATTGTCTTCAAACCTAGTGAACATAATTTCATAAAAAAATATAATATAATTTAATTAAATACATAACATAATTTTACAATTAATAATATTCCCTTCTTGATGAAATATAAGAAAAAATAAGTAATAAAGCTCTTTCAGTGTTTTTTTTTCTTTCTTATGTCCATACTACAAAAATTAAACAATGAAAAACATCTTTTTTTTGGGACAAACAATAAAAAATAACTTACAATTATACCAAATAATAAAGAAGAAAACTTGTCATCAATTACTTAAGAAACTAGTTAAAAGCAAATAAACATATTAAGAAACATTAAAATAAATAATAATGATGTCAATTGAGTGAGCGTAACAATCGAGTTTGGAAATGGCGCTATAAATGACAGTGGTTTTGTGGGAAGAGTTTACGTGATGGACCTATGTGTTGGGAAATCCCACCCAACACTATGTTGGTTCGGTCGAAGAGGATTTGAAGCTCCCACGTGCCGGGGAGGTCAGCACGTGCAGGTGGTGGAAGTGAGAAGGAAATTCAGGCGCGAGATGCTAATGCTTGTTAAACACTACAAGATCAAATGAGTAACTTTTGAGTTTAATTATTATTTATAAAACAATATTAATTACTAGTAATTAATTCAATTAGCCGTACATTATGTGCACAAAGATTTTTTATAGATATTTTAATTCAATCTCATATAGATTTTGTATCAATAAATATTTTTTTATTTCATAGATTTATTTTCATCGAACTAATTAATATATTTATTAATTATTATATTTTTTTTGTTTGTGTTAGTTTTATGTCTTCAATTTTTCTTAATAATATTTTTTAATTTTATAGTTTTGACTTATCATTTTCGTAGTTGTATTCTTTCAAACTATGTCATGTTATTTTGTAATGTTTATTTTTCTTTTTACTCTTATTTGAAAAGTCAGTGATTATGAGTTAAGAGCATCTCTAAATTTTTTTTATTCTCTATATTATTATTTATCAAAGTTTTAGAAATATAAATATATTAGCATTTGATAGATCCAAATATTTTTATATATTTCAAAACACGTGATAGAGAATATAAATGAGGGAGAAAAATTGAGAAATTCTTTAGTTAGTGTTTATGAATTTATAAATAAAATAAAAGATATAGAATACAGCTGTAAAAAAAACGTATAACGAGTGTCACATTATTATTTTTCAATCAGTGTTAATAAAATTAGTGAAAGTAAAATATGTTTCACTTTCTTAATATTTAAACATTATTAAAAAAAAGTTGTAGTGTGATATTGTTTTTTTTTAAAAGAATCTATATGTCTTTTGAATTTTAGTTTTAATACACTTTTTAACATGGTGAAAATATATCCTAGATTGAAACGTAATTTTCAAGAGTGAAAGTAAAAAAAATATGAGAAAAAAGCCTGGAAAAAACTTGGATTGTGGATTTTATTTTTATTATTTTTTGTTTTAGTTTATTTGTCATTGGATTATTTCAATTTTTGAGATTTGTGTAATATATATCACACTAGACAAGTTTAAAAGAGAGTATCCAAGTGCCTCATTTGTTGATAAGGATGAAAATTAGGGGTGAGGATAGACTGGACCGAGCGAGGCTTTGATATGCTTGAGTCTGACAATTAAAAAAATTCAAGGTCTGAGTCTAGCTTGTGGTCTGTCATTGGCTTACTTTTTAGGTTTGAGTTTGATCTTTAAAAGAAGTTAGTATGGTATGTCAGTCTACTTAAAAAGTTTATTTAATTTTAAAACTTTTTAACATCCTCACGTGTCACAATTTTCTATAATATGGTCATAAAATATGATCACCTGTAAAATTTATTAATACTATTAGGGAGATATTTGTCTTTACTATTAGTAAAATTTGTGGTTGGCTTGCAATTGATGCCTCCTAGTTTAATTTATTACTCAATGACTCACTATAAGGCTATAATTACTCATCAAAAATTTTATTTTTATCATTCATATAAAAAAGAACAAATCATTCAATATCTTCAAAGCATCACAATGCAAGTCCGACTATATACACACATTAAGATTTATATTTTGTTTTTCAACCACTCTCTTAGTTCAAGCAATGATAGCGATGTTATGAAATGCAATCAAATTATATTTATTTGTGTGACACATTCTCACTTCACAAATACTTCAATAATATTGTTCATCTATTGTCAATTATTGTCCAATATCATATATATATATATATAAATATTATTGTATGGAAGGAGAGTTTTTTTCCTACTATGTTGAATGCGTCTCTCATAATATTTTTTTTTCTTTTTATAAATAAGAAACACAAATCATAATCGAAACAACAAAAAATAAACAATATTAAATATTTTGAAATGAATGACTTCAAATTACTTCACTACAAATTTTTTTATATCTTAAACATCCAGAAACTTTTCTTGTCTATAATTTTTTACAATTCACTTTTGAAGTTTTTTTACGATGTCAAATAATTATTTAAAAATTTCATTTCACAGTGTAATTATTTATATGAAATAATAGTTAAAGTAATTGATATTGTTTGCCATCCAAAATATCATAACTATGAAATTTAGTTACAATTTTTATTTGGCTTTACAATTTTATGTAACTAACTTTTTTATTATGTAAAAGACATTAGTATTATGTAAGAATTTTGAATCTTAATAAACTTCTATTTTTTAACCTTTTTCATATATATTTATTATATTTGCACACGTGAATAATTATTTCAAAATTTTGAATATTATTTTTAATAAACTACCCCTCACTAATGAATGATATAATAAATCACAAGACATACAAAATCATTTAGTGAATACTTAGATTGACGGTGAGATTGACATAATTATAATGAACATATAACATTAAAAATGTCAAAAAGTACATAATTTATAAATCTAATGTTTCAAAGTTAATATAAATTATATAAAATGAATAACATAATATAATTAAATGTACAACTTTAACAATAAAGAAATGCATAACTATTTAATAAATTTATTATAATATATTAAAACAAATCTCCTACTCTATTGAATGACACATCACACATTTATGGGTCATATTACTTATATTTTTATGTGGCACCTATCATATATTTCCACAATTCATCTCACAGATTTTATTTCTCAATTCAGTTTTTTAATTTACATTTTATTTCTCAATTTTACTATTTCTCACTTCAACCAATTGTCAGTGTTCCTCTATTTCTAACATTGTATATTCAGATTAATTGGAAATAAAATATATCATATTTTATGTTATCTCAAGAATTATTCTTTTGATTCCTTCTTAAATTTTGGTGCGAACACACTTTAAATACAAAGTTTTGTCGCTTATACAACATTCAATCTTTCATGACTTCTCAATTATTAGGTGAATCAATGAAAAATGTGAGATTGTGTAACCTCTCTGTAACTTCCCCAATTGGATTAAATCAAGTTATTTTCTTTCTCCACTTAAATTTTATCCAACTTCTATTTTTTTTTTTTTACATATGCCTTTTAGTTCTAATCTAATATGATTTTTCAATTATCCCCCCAAATATCAATGAGAAATGTGAGATTGTGTAAGCTTTTCGACGACTTCATAGATTGAGTCAAAGTTTATACTTAGGTCATTCTTTCTCCATTTAATTTTACTCATCTTCTATTTTTCATTTCCATCTTTTATTTTTCCACTTTTTATATATGTCTTTCAGTTCTATTTTAATATGGACAACCTATTTTCTTTTGGATACAAATGATTTGTTTTTCTTTAACTAATGTCTCATTGATCACTTTTGAATTCTTAAACCACAAAATGCATTTTTAAGTCCTTTATTTTTTAGATTTTTAGTTCAACTATACATAAACAAGTCTTATGGTTCACTTTAGCCAAAAGATTACAATATCAAATAGCATAGCAAATTTGTTTTGATAGTCGTTCGCCATAAGCACTAACCTAAAAACATATGGAAAACATGGCTTCACACATTTTTGTCTATGGTTCACACCAATAGCTCATTTGAACAATATTCTATTGACTTAATGCATGTATGCAAAAACTAATTTTATCTCTGAAAGATAAGCATTCTCAATAGTTTTATACCATAACGTTGCATACATCTCTATGATTAAAAAACTAACAATAAAAAACATAACTATTATTACAAATTTAATTTCATATTAAGTTATTATTGATAATTCATTACATTTAAATACATCACAATATTTTAATTACATTTTAATTATTAAAATGTAACAATCATCTTAAATAACCACAAAGTATATAATTAAAAGATAATATCACAACTTAATTTCATAACTCTATGATTAAAACTAACAATAAAAAACATAACTTATAACAAACTGATTTTCATATTAAGTTACTATTGATAATTCATTATACATAGAACACAATATTTTAATT
Source organism: Cicer arietinum (assembly GCF_000331145.2). Classification (NCBI taxonomy): domain Eukaryota; kingdom Viridiplantae; phylum Streptophyta; class Magnoliopsida; order Fabales; family Fabaceae; genus Cicer; species Cicer arietinum. The sequence continues at coordinate 8,166,041 of NC_021167.2, read as the reverse complement.
ACATTTAAATAATTATAACCTAACATTTTAAATGACCACAAAGTATATAAAAACATAGTCACTGCAACCGTATAAGGTTTAAACAAAAATAAATAAATAAATAAATATTAAAACGTAAATATTTTTATAAAAATTAGCAATATAATTAATAAAATATTCAAATAATTTTAAATGTTTATTTAGATATTAAAAATAATCAATATACAACTTTTTTTTATCTTTTTATTATTATTATTATTATTATTATTATTATTATTATTATTATTATTATTATTATTATTATTATTAATATTAATGTTAATATTAATATTGTGTAGACACATATATTTATCATGTATGTCATGCACAAATAACAATTAATCGATATAATAAATAATTTTTGTATCCTTTTCTCTTAGTAGTTATCTATATATGTCATGAACATTGTTTCGAAACATTTTAAAATAGACAGGAAAAAAAATTACAAATTTAATAATTTCTACATAACTTATATATTTTTTTATTCAGATAACTTATATACTTTAATAATAATAAAGTCTACAATTGTTAATTATATAAATTTCTATTTGAAGCATAGTTAATATTTTATGTTCATAAGATGTCAATTAAATGATAAGATTTTGAGATTGTAGACACTTTAAATTCAACACGTTGTTGTAAAACGGTAATTAGTTCGACGTCATTAATAATAATTTTTTCATCTCTAAATAAATTATTATTTTTTTTATAACTTTACTTATTTACAAAATTAATAAATTATATATCATTATAAAAAAAATTAACATATAGAAAAAACTCCACATTTTTTTCTTTGATGATAAATAATTTAACCAATAAACACCAATCTAATAGTTGTTAGTTTTTCTTTAGTTAACAATTTTATAATATAAGAAGTTAAGAGACCAAATAACTCTAAGCAGATTTTCACACGCCCAAATATGTATGCACTATGCAGAATTCACTTTTTCATTAAATTGATAAACCGAAACTTGATTATTTGAAAACACGAAGTAATAAAAAACATAAAAACGTAAATAATAGACCAATATAACTTGGCTTTACTATTGCGATTCATGAATACACAATAAATTCAGTACAAAGGTGTATTTTGATGACATCCCCATCAAAATTCAATTTAACTGGCTATATATTCAGTACAGCGATTCACACATTAAGGATGCACATCATATCAAGCTTGCCAGACTGACAAATCCATCCAGTATTAGTCACGTTTAAAAATATTTGACCATGCCACGACCTTCCACACTCAGCTTTGTGGCCTGAAGCTGCTTCTTTTTTGGTGCCCTCAACTGCTGCAATTTCTTATTCATCTGCAATTAACAAACTTAACTGGTCAAATTGGTCCACATTTCTATTATTAAAAGATAACAATGGACATAATTTCAAACTACATGTTAATCAAGAATTTCAAAATGAACTTATCTAATTTTAAGTTTTATTGGATACATAATTTAAATTTTCAAGATTATAAATCTTTATAACACTATAAAATGCCTTGGTATTAACTGACATCCAGTATCTGATGTTCAAATCATACAATGTTTTATGCATGAAACTCCGCAAAGTTAAAAATATGGCATGTGATATTAACCAAATTTATCTAAAATATGATGTTATGTAGCCAGATGATTGTTGTGTTTCATTCACATGCACACTTATTTATTGGCATAGCATAAAAACCTGTTACTATTGACATAGCATTAGACACACACAAACAAAACTTCAAAGGGATCTGCTTGTCATTGGAAGTTGGAAAGATGGAGAAAAATACAGAGTTGAAACAATATTTGAAACCATTTCAAACTAATAGCTTAAAGAACCCCAAAAAAAAGATTTAAAAGGATGAAAAAAAAGTCCAAAACTTAAAAAAGATAAAACACAAACCTTCATACGCTGCTGGTCCTGAGATGCTTGTTTTGCCCGTGCTCTAATTTCATCAGGATCAATTTTAGATTGGGGGCGGATCACAAAATCCAAAGGTGTTGCTTCTGGCCTTGATGTGAGTTGCCTGGAAGAGGACTGTCCAGACCTAGGCCTGCATTACAATTGGAAAATTTTCCATCCAAATATAAAATCAGTGAATCCTGAATTGAAACTGAACAAAAGAAGTTTATAAATATCATCCGATCCCTACTGTGAAAGATCCAAATCAAGGTCACCATCTCTAGATTGCATCCCTGCAGATTTATTTGCTGGCCTGTAAAAGTTCAAGAAAACAATATAAGTCCAACCTATTACAAAGCAATAAGTCTAATACCGCCTAAACCAAGCAATTAAAAAAATGTATAACAGTACTTTTTAACTGATGGCCTCTGGTAAGGAACCCTATCATCCTCAACATTTCGCATGTCCTCAAACCGCGTACTCTTATTAAATATAGGTCGGCTCTGAAATCACAGAATGACAACAAAAATCAATTTTTGGTAATAGTAAAGTACACAAAGAAGACCACCCAAGTTTTTTTCTCAACCATTTCAATTTTAATATTAAATATTGCGTAAATTGAAGGAACTGAACAGCTTTGAAAATAATATAAAAGATAATGATGGAGCAAGAGTTGAGAAATATCCTAAACTTACCCATTTATCAACCAAATCCTTAGCTAATCTCTTATTTACATTGATTTCTTCATCAGACCTTGATAAAAACATAATAACCTGTCAAAACAAAGAAAGTTATCAATCTAACATACTACTTCCAATAATAGTCTAGATGTAGACACCCTTATTTTTTTGTTCACATCATCAAAAGTAACCCAACCTTTCCAAGACCGCTTTTCTTCAGCTGTTCTCTTCTATCATACTGCTCTAGGTCTATAGGAAACTGCATAACAAGAAAAATGAATACAGTGCTGAATAATCTTGGTAAAAGTAATTGCATATAAATCATTATAATGGTATCAACTCATTACATCATTCAAAATCTTCAAAATTGCTGTGCGTATGTTAATATTCGGCAGACTTCCATCAGGAAGTGGCTCAAGCCAATTCTTCAATAAAGTTAGCACTCCATGATCCAAAAATTCTAGTTGAAGCTGTTTCCTGTGAAATAGTAGGTGGAAAGTTATTAAAATGAGGATAAAAACAAAAGATTAACGAAACACCAGCCTTAATGTAGGAAATAAAGAGCTTACTTTGAGAGGACTTCTGTAAGAAGAGGCAACTTCTTGAGTTTATTAATAGCAGGCTTGGACTGTCTATTAAGTTCAGCATCCTCTTCTGCTGTAACCTCAAGCTCAGCCATGACATTCTCAACTAATAAAGCAATTTCTGCAGGACTCCTCTCATTCTTCTTCTTTTTCTTACCCATCTTGAATAGATCCTTGATTTCATCATCCTCCTCGCCTTCCTCCGCCTAGAAAATTCACGTTACAGACAAAGGTATCAGAAAAGCTTTTTGCATAACATTGCAAGAAATCCAATAATTGATCTCTCCCCAAAAATATTCTAACTAAATTATAACCAAGAAAACTTGGCCTCAAACATTCTACAGCTGATATGAAGAACGTGTAATGACAAAGTTATTAAACAAAGTGGATATGATTTCAGTAAAACTTGAGCAGAAAAACTTCTTCAATACAAAGTAAGGGAATAAATCATCAACCTGGGGAGCATCACCAGGAGAATGCGGTTCATCATAACCATACAAAGCAGGCTCCACTCCAGTGTCATCTATAAAGTTATCATCATCCAGATTCCTAACCCCCTCGTGATCATCCTTGATGATAGAAACAAAAACAAAAACTAGCGTCAGATACAATTTACAAAATTACAACCAAAAGTGTACTCCAGACAGTCAACAGCATTAATTGAAATTAATCAAAAGAAGACAATACAACACATGTAATAATGGAAAATAAAGATTGAATTAAGGAAAACAGTACCTCAGAATCTCCTCCCGCAATTGTATCCCACATTTCTTTAACTTCACCATCATGATCATTTCCAGCCTTACCACCCAACCCTTTCTTGGAACCCCCAAATTTGGACCCACTTTTTCCACTGCTGTTTCCAATTATCTTTTCCCCTTTAAGCCTCTTCTCTCTCTTTCCAGATCCACTATCCTTCCCCTTCTTCCTCTTCCTCCCTTCCTCCCCCTCATCTGGAAACCGATCCTCCTCCAACTCGTCTTCAAGATCCGGCGCAGCCACCGACTGTTTCACGGTGTCGCTCTTCTTAACCAGCCTCTTTCTTGGCTTCGATTTGGCCGGATTGTTGTCGTAGACCGGAGTCTGCGATCGTTCTTGACCATGCCAATCGTCGACGTCTTCCTCGAAATCGTCAAGCTGTTGTGGCTCCGGTGATTGATCACGATCGGATTGAATGTCGTCGTAGTCCATCAACGCTTCACCGTCCTCGTCGCGGTACCTGAAAAACAAAAACCAAAGGGAATTAAATCAAATCGAATTGCAGAAAACCAAAACCCTAACGGGAAAATTCTTAGAGAGAGAAAAAAAAAACGAACGGATTGTCTTCGTAACCCATGCTGGATTGTGATTATTATGCTGGAAAGGCAAAACGGGAGCAAAACGAGAGCGAAACGGAGCGAAAATTGTTTTGATCGGAAAATCTATGAACTTGATAATGGGTGGGATTATTTTAACTTATAATTTCTTGGACGGGCCAGATAGCTATGGGCCTTACTCAGTAGATAACCCGCATCTTTTTTTTAATTTTTTATCTATATCTAGTTCTATCTTTTAACCCACATCTTTTTTAACCCACATATTAAACAAAAACATTAAAAATAAATTAAACAGAGGGACTTACTCACTAGATAGAGATAAGATAGTAAAAACCCATATGTTTTTAATTTTTTGCAATTCTTTTAATTTAATTTTTTTTTTATGTTTATTTAAAATAACGGTATATCTTTTATACATTAAGTATGAATTAATTTCAATGAATATAAATTATGAATGGATATTCGACTCAAGAAGGTAAAATCATTAAAAATATACAATAAAATAACATAGAAACTAAGTTTAGATTTTCAATTAACACAAACTCAATTTAAAATTTTTAAAACAACGCACAAATTAAAATAAGTTTAATTTTTATGTCAATTTTACTATTTTCATTTAGGTCAATTTTTTAGACTTATTTTATTTTATTTTTTTATAAATTGATTATGAGGGTTGTGGGTTATTCAATACTCATATGAGTTAACTTAAATTGGTAACGGGTTTATCCGGACATGGCTCGAAAGTCCAAAAAAATTCGGATTGAAATTATTAGATTCAAGCCTTATGTTTTACCAGACTGAGCAGACTAGCCCATTTGAACTAACTCATTTTAAGAGCTCTAGGAGTTACTCTTAACTTGTTTGTATATAATTTTGTAAAAGTGGTTTTTTGAATACGTGAATTTTTTAAATATGTGATTTTTTTAAATACTTAGTTTTTTTAATACATGAATTTTTATTAATGCATGATTATGCATCTCTTATCTCTCTCTCTCCCTCTTATCTCTATCTAGTGTTTCTCTCATCATCTACTATCTCACGTCTCTTTCTCTTTCTTTTTTATCTCAAGCAAATCAATAAAAAATAAACATATAAATAAATCATCACAAAAATATGCAAGTAATAATTTTGGAGGCCATATTTTATTCTTAACAATTAAGCCCTTAATTAAAAAAATATAATTTTAATAATTAAATAAATTAGAAAAATAAATTTTAATTTATGTACGCATATCAAGTTACATGAAATATACTCATACTAATTTATATGATGGTCTGCACATATCAATATACATGATATATATATTATACTCAAATATACATTTGACAACACGACAATCACAATTCTAATCCTAAAAAAGCTTACCACCACAATTATAGTCTCTATTTCTTCCATACAAAATTTAAAAAGTAATTTGATTTTATTGTCATTCCATGTTACAACAATTCTTTCACCACTCTCATAATTTGTCCTATACTTTTTAGTTGTCTTTCTAATTGATATTTAAGTCAGTAATAATGTTAAATCATATTTATAGTTATCTTCCATTATTCTATTATTCATCGTCACCGACAGGTAATTTCAATAAAGTAGTAATAATGTTAAATCATATTTATAGTTATCTTCCATTATTCTATTATTCATCGTCACCGACAGGTAATTTCAATAAAGTAGTAATAATGTTAAATCATATTTATAGTTATCTTCCATTATTCTATTATTCATCGTCACCGACAGGTAATTTCAATAAGGTAGTTGTCTTTCACCATTCTGTTATCCAAAATCACGAAGGCATATTTTTAGTATTCGTAATGCATGATTACTACTGAAACAAGAGCAAAAATTGTGATGATAATCAGAAAAGAAAAACTATGAATATGAATTTATGGTGCTATCAGATATATTACTTAAATAAAAATAATTTATATTTTAAATAATTTAAAGATTATTAGTCTGTTAATATTAGTATAAACGTCGTATGTCTATAAGTGATAATTGAAATAATAGATAATATTTATGAATTTTTTTAATAATATATTTCAAAAAAAAAATTTATCTATATTTTCTAAATATTAATATTTTGATGTCCAACATATTCATGATTATGTGCCAAATTTTAATTCTAATATTTTGTCATTGTTAATAATAATTAATTGTTGTAGAAGAATTTCATCTCTTTAAATTTTAAATATTTTTATTTTGAAATTTAAATAATAGGTGTACTATTTATAAAAAAAAAATAAAAGATATTTAAGATAAAAATCAAGAATAATATTTTTTTGTAAAATGTATGATCTATTTTTATTTTTCAATTTAAATAAATATCAATTTATAAATAAGATAGTTTGACATATGTTAAAAAACAATAATAAATTATAACTCAGTTTTATCCCATTCAGACAATAATTCATCATTTTATCTTATAAATTAAGACAAAAAATTAATAACAAAAAAAAAAAAAGAAAATAGTAGGAGAATTTTTCTCGATAAAAGGATACTTTTTTTTTATAAAAAAAGTTGAAAAAAATGAAACAAAAAAAATTGGATTCTGAAAAGAAAAAAAAAACTAAAAGTATAACTAACTCATCATTTTTAATCTTTGAACGATTATAATACAAGTAGTACAACTTGATAATTTTAAAACTTATTTTTATAACTAATATAATAAATAAACTATTTTTAAATAAATTAATTAGACTTGACATCTTTTTAATCTTTTAATTTATTTTAGATACAAGTCTACAATTTGATAGTCTTAAAATTTGTTTTTTAAAACAATTATTTAAATAAAAAACTCACTTTTTTATGTAAAATATTTTTTTAATTAATTTTGTTTATCAACAACAAAACGCATTTTATTTAAAACTGATCAACACATATGTATTTTCTATCTAATAACTACTCACATATGATTTTAACCTTTTGTAAATAATTTTGTAAAAATGATTTTTTTAAAAATATTTTTCAAATACATGACTTTTCTAAATACACATGTGTCTCTCTACTATCTTATGTATCTTTATCTATATCTCTCTCCCTCCTTCACTCCCTCCAATCTCTATCTAATATCTCCATCACTCTCGCTATTATCACCCTACTCTCTATCTCTCCTCTTTATACCTAGCAAATCAATAAATTTATGTGTTCTATTTCATAATTTTCTGATAAAAATAAAGATATAAATAAATTATCACAAAAATATGCAAGTAATAGATTTTAGAAGTTCAATCCTAATTTTAAAATTTGAAGTCTTAATAACAAAAAATGCAATTTTAGTAATTAAAAAATAAAAAAAAATAAAGGTCAATCTTATATAGTTATTCAATCTTAAATCTATGTCTATATTACTCGTCACTCGTAAATAACATGTTGAATTAGTTTCCACAATTTAGCTGAGATCGAAATAGAATGACCTAGATTGTTGTTGAAGATGCAACTAGAGCTGTTAAAAAAAACCTGAAACTTCAAAGTTCCCTTTAAAAAATTTCTTACAAAACCCCTACTATTAGATCCCCTGTTAAAACTTTTTTTTTTTTTAAATTCCGACCCATTATTTCATTGTTTTATGTGGTTTTAAGGGAGGGGGTTTATATGTCCTTTAATATTTTGTTAATTTTGATATTTTTTTCTTAAAAAAATTTCAAAATTTATTTTTCTCGAAAAAATATCAACAAAAAAGATATTCATAAATTTTTTAAATTATTCTTTATCGAAAAATTCAAAAAAAAAAAAAAAATAATTCTCAAAAACAAAAAATTGTCAGACTTTTTTATTACAAAAATCAATTTTTTTGAAAGGTGCCACTAAGCACATAAAATTTTAGGGGTGGTGAGAGCTTTCTTTTTGGGGCATTCTTAAATATGAAAATTTGTTGGTCCCTCGAACATGTGGACTAAGACCAATAATGAGTAGATTTGTCAAATTGACACATCTAACTACAACCATTACAACATGTAATTTTGGTGAATTACTCATCATTCGGGAAGTGATCAAATATTCTACAACCAAACAATTATAATCTAATAAGTTATTTTGTGCCGAAAGACTTTGTTGGTTAAGGATCATCACTTCAAGAAGATAATTTAACACTAAAATTAATTTATATCCTCCCGTTAAAATATCTCTTCTCTCCTCCCATTCCTCCGTTCAACTTAACACACAATGTTATCATGAGTTAGCAATATCATATCATATTATCACACACAAATAACTTCACTTCTCCTTACATAACTCCCAAATACCACTCAAACCCACTCTGAACATGAAAAATATATTTTGATTTAATTGAGTGCATGTACAAATTTTAAATAAATAAATAAAACAAAAAACATATTCGACAATATGAAACTAATAAGTTATTTTGTATCAAAAGACTTTGTTGTTTAAGGATCATCACTTTAAGAAGATATTTTAACACTAAAATCAATTTATATCTTCCAGTTAAAATATCTCTTCTCTCTACTGGTTCCTCGGTTCAATTTAACACACAATATTATCATGAGTTAGCAATATCATATCATATCATCACACACAAATAACTCTTACTTCTCCTCCCTACGTAACTCTTAAATACCACCCAAACCCATTTAACACTAAAATCAATTTATATCTTTCCGTTAAAATCTCTCTTCCCATTCCTCAGTTCAACTCTCACTTCTCCTCCCTACGTAACTTCCAAATGCCACCCAAACCCACTGTGAACATAAAAAATATATTTTGATTTGATTGAGTACATGTACAGATTTTAAATAAATAAATAAAACAAAGAACATACTCGACAATATGAAACTTGTGTCGACTTGGCTCTATTCATATAACATCTAATGCAATTTCTCTAGTTGACCCAAAAAAACTAAAATGTGCATTGCCTTGTTGGTGAAAAGTATAATGAAAAACTTGCTCTAGTATCAAGTCAAAGAAAGTAAGCACGCAGACTCCAGAAGGAAGTCAACCAAAGTCTATTATTTATAAAGTCTATGCTTCTTACATTCTATATTATTTACAAAACAACAAGATTCTTTTTTCTCATCTTCGTGGTATTTCTAAGTTTTGAAATATTGCGAAATTAGTTATGTTTAGGATTGCAATCAATTCTTTGGCGTAAAGCTCCATGGATTACATTTACATTCTTTACAATCTAAAACAAACATTAAAAAGAATCCAACGGATACAATCTTCTATTTAACAAGAAAAGGATACTTGATATCAACGTAGTTTTCTTGGACCCATAGGAACGATCCAAAAGCAACAGCTTCCAAGACAAGCATAGTCAAGCCCGAGAAGGTAAGTGAAAGAACTTCGTCATTGCTAGTTTCAATAGAACCATCCTTAGAGACACGGATATCAGGCCTTCCAAACAGAGCCTGAGTTTGCTTTTCAATCAATGATATAGCTTCCTTGGAGCGTACGGTAGCAAGTCTCTGAAGTGTCTCTGCGTCCAACTGCATCACATAAGTTCTCAGTCTGAATGATCTGCCTTCACCAGTGGCCATGTTATCCATTTCATAATAACCTTCCTCGTCAGGATAGATCCTAATCAAGGAATCAGAATCCCAGAGCTTGTTTGGTGGTGATGGTTCATCAAAACTTATATTTTCTTTACCAAAATCCTGTGGAAGTATCCCCGTCCTCCTCTCAAGTTGAAATCGGTCATCAACCCGTTTGAGAAAGTATCCATACATTATTGAAGCAGCATACAACTTTCCCAGTTTGATTTTGCTAATCTGAACTATTGTCTGGAGAGGACCCACAACCCTTTCTCCTAGAACCAAAGATAAGTGACTCTGTATCATCTCAAATGCCTCTGAAGAATGAACAGCTTCTAGCTTCAGCTCTTGATTTGGCCATAAATCCACTCGATCATTAGGATCCGAGGTTGCTGCTATTTTTGGGATCATTGAAATTTTGTTTTCTTTAAATTTGTTAACGATTGAACAGTACATTATCTCTTCTAGTGTTGTACGTTTTTCTTTCTCTTTAATTTCAGCTATCCTCCTAAAATTCAGATTTGACAAGATTGATCACATTTTTACTGCCAGTAACCAAACAAACAAAGAACCAAAATTTATGCAAATATAGTCTGCATTAATTTGTTTCAATCTTCCAGAGGTTTAGCATAAGAAGTACTGCTTACTTGTGAGGCAGTGTGTGGGTGTGCGTGCACTTGCACATGTGTTTAAATTAATAACATAAGTAGCTACTAGCTCCATACAGGTAACATGAAAATATCTTACTGGCATGAACTATTATACTAACTGCGCATGGGTGGACATGCATGTGTGTGGCTAGTCCATAAATCTGACAGGAAAATCTCTTTCAGGTATGCACTAACTAAGCATGGTATTAAACAAATTGATATTTTATGGAAAATATGGAGCAATATTGTGTTTGGATATGCAGCTAACTCCTCAATATCATGGCACAATGCTAATTCCAACACACGTTGTGACCGCAGTTCTGCGGATATCAAACACAGGCTAACTAAGAAACAGGTCCAAGTTTTGTTTTACCATTCTCATGGATGCCTTTTTTTTAAGTCATATATATAATTGAAACAAATTTTCAAAAATAGTTTATCCAAACAACATAGCCTTTTCATTTCATAACAACAGGCCTTCTGTCATTAATATTTATGCATAAACTATGCATGCTTAGAGCTGTCAATTTGATAGACCCCTAATTATTGGCCCCGGCCCACATATTGAAGGGGCCAAAAAGTTTTATAATTTAAAAGGCCCAAAAAACAAGGCCCCTAAAATTTTGTGGGCTTAGTGGGTAGGCCCACTTATTTAAAAAAAGAATCAATTTTTTTTTCGAGAAATAAAGTTTTTTGATGTTTTCACCGATAAACTTTTTCTGATAAAAAATTTTCGATTTTTTTCTAAAATTTTTTTTCGATTTTTTACTATAAAAAATTTTTGAATTTTTTTTATATAAATGATTTATCTTTTTAATAAATTTTTTTTTAATAAAATATATTTCAAAATTTTTTTAAGAAAAAATCTCAAAATTAACAAAATATTGGGGGCCTATAAGCTCCCAGATCCCCTCCCTTAGGCTCCATGAAATAATAGGCCTAAATTTTACAAAAATTAATTTGATAGGGGCCTAATATTAGAGGTTTTTTTAAAAAAAAAATTAAGAGGGCCTTGGAGTTTGGGGCTTTTTTGACAGCTCATGCTAACCAAAAAAATAGTAAGAAATTTAAGAAGAAAAAGAACATATTTTTATCATAGAAGGAAACCTAAAACATAAACTATTCATGCTAACGATCTTATTAACTGATAGGATGTTACCTAAACCCAACCAAGTGAGGAAGATCTACTCGTGGGTGTGAACCACACTAAACCTAAAGTTTGGAGAGTGTAAGAAAGGAATAAGAAGAGAGAGAAGGAGTGGAAGAAGTAGTGGCCACCAGGCGGTTAATATTTTCCCCTAATAAGAAGGGAGCACAGGGAGTGGAGGAAAATCATGCATTCATCATTTTTTATTTGAACTCAATATGGATTCTTTAGATGGAGTTTACTGTGTCACATCATCTTAAAGCAATTCACTCATTTTATACTCCAACGGTGAACTCAACATGATTCAAATTCTACTATGCCACATCACCCTAAATTAACTGATTCATTTTTTACAGTTTAACTTTTAAAAACTCATATTATATTATTATACATTATTTTAATTTAAAATTAAAATAAAAAAATTAATTTAAAAAAAAGTTAACATCTATATATTATTTTTATACATTATTTTTATTATTATTAATAAATTAAAAAAAAGTTAACGGCTATAAATTCATAAAAAAAGATAAATTTATTATTATTAATAAATTAATAAAAGGTAGCGGTTATAATTATATTATTATTACACGCTGACTCATTTTCACTCCCGTTGGAGATGCTCTTAGCGATTAGGCAGTGAGAGTATAGTTTAGTTTTTTCTCTGCTGAGGAGTTTTTGCTCTAGTTTTCTCTTTGTAATCAGTCTCATATTTCCATTTTAATTAAATACTATTCCATTCACCATTAATATTTCTACTCTCTATGTCATTAATGGTTCACATGAAGACCTTTAATACTAGAAAGATGTTAAGTGTATGATTATGATCATGCAATATATCATATGTGCCCAAAGCAACAGAAAATTTAAAAATCATGAGCAAAGCTTCCTAAGGTATTTCATTCTTAGTTATTAAACATTGCCATAATTGTTCTAAAAGTCTGGTGATTTAATTAAATTTTACTTTCCACGTAGCTAGTTCTAGTCAGATCATGGAAAAGAGGAAAGAAAAGAATGCTAGACTTACTTATAAAGGGAATTCTCGTATGAAGCAGAAGATTCTTCTTTGTGGGCATCTCTTTCAGTCAGAAGTTTCTCTAGCTGTTGATCAATGGTTGCTGAAACTAAATGAGGATGGGTTTGCAAAATTTGTTCCAATAGCTGACCAACTGGTGTCTCAAATTGGAGAGGAGGAGAAGGCACAGAATTATCACTTGAATCTGTAGACGCTCTCACAACTAACCCTCTAGCTCGGAAATTGTAGGGTTCATTGTAGTGTTTAGCATTGTAAGATGGAGGACAGCTCTGCAAAGAAAAAAACATGATAACACATAAATAATAATGACGTAAGTCACAAAAACTTTGCCTCAAAGTCATTAACAAGCACTCCAATAGGTGATACAAATGGTTATCATAAAGAGAGCAAATGAGAACCAAAGAGAAAGAACTATCTTCTAACAAGACAAGGGGACCAAATGAGAACCAAAATAGATTCTTGTTCTCATCCAAATGAATTGATAAAGATATGCACAACGATTTGTATCGGTTGGGATCGGGTTTGTTTCAAATCGAGATAGAACTCGCATGTAACAATAGATACTGAAAACCATCGTAATAAAATGGTGTTAAACTAGACGGAAATTTATTGCTTTTAAATGCCTTCATGGTATATGCAAAAGAAATTTTGACCTCAATTCTATAATAATTATAGATAATGCTTATGCAATTTTGAATTCAATTCCTTGGTTAAGTGTTTCTCTAATCGGCCTTCAGTTTTAAATGGGACTATGTGGGACTTCACTCAAATTTCATTTCCTCTACAAAATGATAATTTCATTATTAAATAAATGCTTATATTATTCTTTATTTCCATATCACAAAATGACAAACATTTTAGTAATAATGACTAATTTGAAAAGGCAATAAGCCATACTAAATTACTAATCTATAAAAAGAAGTTCATATTCAAGTCTAGCTGACATCTTGATTAATTTAACAAACTTCATTGTGCAAGTTGTAAGGCAAATTATTAAGAAGTTTAACAATGATATAAACATTGATGATGAGTTATTTAGTGGAAGTATGTAATAGAAACTTCTAAAAGAATACAGTACCCAATTTAATTGAAGAAAAGGGTTCAAGAACAAAACAGTCAAGACACATGAATCAAAAGACTACCTATTAATAAAGATTGTGTAGTTGTAAGTTATAGATGGATGAAGAACTACTCAGGATCAAAAAGATACATCAAATCAATGAACTTGAAACCATGCAGGTTCCTTGTAGACTAGCCTTGTGAATCAATATAATTAACATTTTCATAACGACAATCATAACAACAATCATTTACCAATAATTCACTTTTAATTAATACCTATAGTTAAGGAAACATTTGTTACTAATTCTACTAATCCTAAATTTTTTAGACATAAATAAAACTAGTTACAGAATGTTAACTGATTTTGTAATTTTTCACTAAAATTTCAACTATGCGAATAAATTCATATATGATTTTCTATCTCCGGATGTAGATTATAAGAAAGTAAAGATGGAATAATAATGAATCTTACTTTAAGAAAACCAGCGGAAAGAAAATTCTTGGCGTCAGAAACAGAAAAAGCGTGCAAATGGCGGAAATCCGGTTGCCGGAACGACGCGGAAGATGGAAGCACCACCAAAACGTCGCTGATTGAACCTGAAACTTGCATTTTGGATATTGTTGTGGCTTTGGAACTTCGATTATTAGGGCTATATATGGTGGCGAAGAAGCGAATACCAACACGGAAAAGGAAAGGTTGTTAAATCAGTTTTCTTCCAACTATTTATAATAAATAAAAGTAATAGAAGTGAAAAAAATAAAAGTAAATAAAAAGTCGTAGAAGCTTCTTGCAAGGTGATATTACCGTTTTATGTTTCAATTCTGAAACTTGTGACTCTGAATTCGTAGCTTAGAAGTTTATGAGAGTTGATCAGTGCCGCAACGTCGAGGAAGAAGAGAGGAACACGGATAACGCAACGTGTGTGCCTGACAATTATTTTTATTTTTACTTTTTGTTTGGGCAAAATATTAATTTTATTCTGTTTCGTAGGAGATTATATTTTCTTTTTATTAAAGAGGGAATTATATATTATTCCATTATTTTATTCTATATTCGGATCAGGTTTGAGCCATTTGAAAAGAAAAATTAATTTTTTAACTAGAAAATCACATTTTTATTATTTTAAAGTTCGGATTACATATATTTTAATATATTTTTTTATATTTAAATTTTAAACAAGTGTCTAAGGTCAATCATTTGTTAGTATTTCTCTTTATATTTTATAGAATTTAATTTAATAAATACATATTGATGTAAATTATTTTTATATTAATATTTAATATACAAATTATTCATTTTATTATGTGGTAAAATACATAAATTTTATTTTATATTGAATAGTGTACATTTTCTTTTCTCTATTTAATATTTATTAATTAATTCTTTTATATTTTTTCAAAACCAAATCAAACCAATTTTATTTTACTATTTCATATATTTTAAATATAATAAAATAATTATTATTTTGTAATGTTATTTTTTACTATTTCACATGTCATATTTTATATCAAATTTATTAACTTAACATTACTTTCTAATATTAGTATTAATGGAGGTTTTATAGTTATGCTTTTTATCAAATCTAATCTGCATTTAATTAGATTTTATCAATTCTTTTTAAGTAATCTCAAATCTAAATCATAACATATTGTTTTTAATTTTTTGATGAATTGATTTTTTTATAAATAATTTAAATCACACTACAATACAAACTAAATGTCAAGATAACTTTGTACAATATTGTAGTGACCATTTAAATCAACCGTTTATTATTAAAAAATCATTTTTAAATAATCACCTTAACCACATCATAATTCAATCATATTTATTTCGATTAAGTGTTGAATATATAAATTTATTTTTCACAGTTAAACCAACAAATTTCATTACATTTCATTTTCTGAAATAGTTAACACACTTATACATAGTACAATACTTATCCAAGATATTTTATTATTGCTACATTAATTCTTAAATATAAGACATCAAATTAAAAGAAAACACTACCCTCTTAATCCCATAACAAAAAGAAAATTGGAGAAATAAATAAAAAATTATTTTCACCAAATTATCTCCGTGAAGTGAATGGAAAAAAGTGAAGCTCTGAGTTTCGCTCCCTCCCGTAACCCTTGATTTGACTTTTGATTTTCGTACTTAGCTGCTTGCGGTTCCGTCGTCTCCTTCGCAACACCATCCTCCTCATCATACGGTTCGATACATTGAATTTACGATTCTTAACGTATTATTGTTACACTGCCCTAACTAACAACAATACAAAAAACAGAGCTAAATCGGAAACGCGATACACCAACCATGGTTTCTGGATTAATCAACGCAAACCCTGTCATATACGAAAAGAAGCAGCGTCAACCTCGCTCTGCTCAATCCCTTCCCAGTGATGAATACAGAGTCGAACCAATCGACCAGCAAGAGATTTTTGATATCCTTTTTCATTTTTCCTTCTTCGGTATTATTTGAATTTCGCTGCTCAGAAAATAAAGAAAAATTTGATTTGATAATGTTAATATTTCCTTAATAATTCTTAAATCATATAAGAGATATCAAGGATCCTGAACATCCATACTCTTTGGAAGAACTCAAGGTCATAACGGAGGAAGCTGTTGAAGTCAATGATCAAAATAGTTACGTCAGGTACTCCTGCTTCTTTTTCTTTTTGTTTTTTGTTGAATTATTTGGTTTATACTTGGTGTGAATTACTACAGAAAAAAATGCATTCAGTATAAACTAGTTTGAGTATGTCATAGTGTTAAGGGTTACAATATATACCGACATAGCAAGATGATTGGTTTGTGTTGGACGATGGTGTAAAATTATTTTACACTAGTACTGCATAACCATTACACTCATGTTTAATGAGCTTGTTTTATTGGATGATTTTGAATTAGGGTTACGTTTACTCCAACGGTGGAACATTGTAGTATGGCAACAATTATAGGTCTTTGCTTACGGGTCAAGCTCTTGAGAAGTTTGCCTTCGCGGTACAAGGTAACATTTTTCATTCTTTTTTTCTTCTTCTGAGTTTTGTTCACAGATGTGACTTAGTTAGTTAGTTTACTATTACATGGATTGTTTTGTATTAGAAAATAGTACTGTTTTTTCTCTGTTATATATATCTTGGGGTACATATAGATTAAATGGAAGATAGTCCAATAGTTAAGGATAGTGATAGTCGAACAAAAATTTCAGGTCCAACTATTAAGAGGGATTTAGATTTAAATGGTTTGTCCCTAGACGTGATTTATGGTAGAACATTATGATGTTGTTTCCCTTTCACTACTTCACTTGTTTGGCCTTTGTAGTCGACCCCATTTTGAGAGAAGAAGCATTTGTTTCTTTTATTGTATGTTTCTTGCAGTGTTTTCACATAAAGGGAAATTTTAAGGACTCGACCTTTTTTGTTTGTATCATCTGAGTTTTCTACATAGGGCAAAGGCTAAAATTGTTGATATATTCACTGAAGTCATTGCTGGGGTGCTGGCCAATTAATTGCAACTTTTTCAAAGGCTATGGTTGTAATTATTTCAGGAATGTGTGTTCTAGTAATAATCTTTAATATATACTTTTACAGAAGAATGAAGAAAATAGTTATAAGGAATTGGATCATTTGGAAGTCTTGAATTTCATATTCTAGTTTACTTACAATCATATTTACGTTAACACTTGACTCATTCTCCCTAACTGTCAGCTGTGGATATAGATTTGTCTTTTTGTTGGCAGATTTAACTTGAATAATGTCTCATGGATTAAAACAATATTTTTTCTTGGTTCCTCAACAAAAAGAACCTAATAAGTTGATATGTATATGATGAATGGGAAAAACAGAATGAACTATGGAGGTAGAAGCAATAGTTCCAATGCTTAGGCCTGGAGTAAAATAATTTATCTTCCCTGAACTTTTTATTTTAATTTTTAATTTGGTATTTACATTCTACCAGACATTAGATTTGATTAGTGTCTTAAACTGTAATATCTGGTTGAGTTTGCATTTAGTGGATCGACCTTGGAATTAAAAAGGTCGAGGAAGGTGGGGAGTGGGAGCTGGTTGATGCACAGTTGAGATCGATGAAGAGGTTTAATTAAGGCTTTTAGAGTTTTGAAATGAGGAAGAGCTAGAATTGTGAGAGTGAAATTGAGTTCAACAATGTCAGTTAGTAATTTCCTAAGAGAGACTACATAAAAAAGTGGGAACTAGAAATAAACTTCTTTTAGGAGTCTTCACAATGTGTGAGTTAAAAGAGGAGGATACTATACTACTACTAATCTGTTCTTTGATAGTCAGATAGAAATGTCATCAGTTTTACATAATGAATGCATAGCACACTATTCTTTCTGATCAGTTTTTGGGACTGCCTTCTGCAAAACAGAAAGTAGAAAAGTTTGACAGTTTATTTACATTCTGGCTGTCTAGAAATTAGATGCAATTTGCAGCAAAAAATATTCGGAACTTGGATGGCTGATGGTAGTCAAGGTTCCGGGTATCTCATGTTCCCTCGTACCCTGGCTTTGATTCCTGCAGGGTTCTTGGGATTTCAATCAAACTAGAGCTCAATTCTGATAGTTAACAGGGGAGGTAACTCGCGACAGGTGGACCAACTTGTTTTCAAAGGACGTTTGGATTTTCGAATGAGAATATAAGCTAGAAAGAATGATTTGATGTTTCTGCTTATGGTTGTTCGTTGTGTTATAATTGGTTGATACCTTGTCTGTCTTGTAGTATTTGTGATCTTTGCGTATTTTTTGTGTGTGATACAGCTCAGAATAGGGATAATTTGGGTGTTTCGCAAAGTTTGTTTAGGCTGTAGATGGTTGGGTAGAATGAAAATTGTTAGAACTTTTCACAAAAATAATGTGGGACTCTTCACAATCTCACAAATGATACCATAACCATTGTAAAATAATTACAATCTTACAATTTTTTTAATTCTTTCTTTAGTTGTTTCATAGTACCCCCTATTTAAATTTATATTTTATCAAGAATATTAAGGCACATGCATTTTTGTCAACACATCTAAAAGGATGGTGGTTTACTTTTGCTACTCGGGTATATATTGGATAGAGGTACTGGCACATGTTTTACTTGTGAATCGTTAAGAGTAATTTAGAACTAGAGAGAGAGAGATATATTATTAATTTATAGTTATAAAAGTGATGAGTTGCGCCTTTGCGATGATGATTTATAACATAACACAGAATGTGGTAGAGACTAGAGAGTATGAATTGTAACTTCACTATTGTATAGTGCTTCACTGTTCTGAACTGAATCTCTTGTTCTTGCTCAAATAATTTTTTGGGTCCTTACAAAATAGCAAATATTAAATACATGGGAGGGACATAGATGGTGGGAGAGGCCACACACCTTTTTTCTTCTTGGTGTAAAATTTTGGGTTTTTATCATTAGAATTCACTAGAGGAAAATAAATCCTCCTAAAACAAGCAATATCTGCAAGAGAATATCCCCTTAAAACAAAATTTCAGTATTTGCTTTTTAGATAAGGACAGATAGACCTTCAATTACTTACGAGCTGAAACTCAAACCCTTAAACAATCTAAGACAACAAACCTATCCCAAAATATTCAAGAAGAAGAGAGCTATATCTTAAATTCTGGAACCTAGGCTGGAACTATGAAATGATTCTTATATTATCTAGCTTTTAGGTTTTGGTTATTCTATCTCTAACCATATCCTTTGTTTGTACTAATTTCTCTATTAAGTTGTATTGATGCTACTTTGTGAGATTTACATGGGAACACATTCTACCATCGGTGTATCTGTTACTTGCATGATATCCTATATTTGCTACCATAATCCATACTTTGTTTTTATCTGGTCTACTACATTTTTTCTGTTGCTGACTAATTTTATGATAGTAAATACTGTGAATCTATTATTGCCTCCATGTTTTCAAACAAAGAAAACATTCATGTAATTACTAATTGCATATAAGATTCAATTGAGCTTTGAAACCCCTATAATGTAAATGTTTTGATTATTATGTCTGTCTGTCTTTATGATATTTAAATTCTGGTTAGGTGGACATCAGAGTGGCACCTGGATCTCATGCAACTGAAGCTGCAGGTTTTTTTCCTTAATCTTTCTCTGTTCTCCCTGTGTGTATGTATACTGCACCCATGTTTTCATTGAGGGTTTTATTTGTGTACTGCATTCTCCAGTACTTTAAATAGTTCATCTAGAAGAGCCATGCTATTTTTTGTGATTGCCATTTTTTTTCTTGAAGTGATGCTTACAGCACACTGTTGATGGACCTTCAGCAAACGTGGCTTAGATTTAGATTTATTTGGGGTGATATTTTAGATTCATATTTGGTGCTTCATTTTATTGGATTGTTTTACACAAATTGCCCCAAGTTCCTTCAAATTAGGTTAATGATTTTGAATTCACACTTACGAACCATTGATCATAACTGGACATTAACACTTATTATGTTCCTTTTTCTTTGTCAAAAATACGTTTGCAGTTAACAAACAACTAAATGATAAAGAGCGTGTAGCTGCTGCACTTGAAAACCCAAACCTTCTGGATATGGTTGATGAATGCCTTGCACCATCTTATGATTGAAGGGGCTTTCTTTCCTCCCAATTCTACAAGTCTGTAGGTGCTTTTGTACCTTTGATAGAAGTTGGTCAGCTTTATTTGTATGGTATTTTTGTTTTAGATTGCCGTTGACATATTTATCATGCAACTTGTGCGTACTACATGTAATTGTAGCTCAATAGGAATACGCAGTTGAAAAATGTGATAGCTGAGTGAGGTATCGAGGTTCTTTGGTTATTAGATCTAGTGAAGAAAAGGAAAATTCTTTTGAAAAATTGTCAGCTTATGTTTCATAGTCATAGATTGTAGAGCATCTGTTCTTGTACCAAGTTTATACTCAGTTTTGCCTACATTTCTATGATTGTACTGTATTTTCTCATAATTTTAGAATGAAGTTTATTTAAAATAAAATATACTCATTTTGCAGAATGAAGTAAATGGTGTAAAAGGTTTATACAGTAAATAGTTTCTATATACAATTT
Source organism: Cicer arietinum (assembly GCF_000331145.2). Lineage (NCBI taxonomy): Eukaryota > Viridiplantae > Streptophyta > Magnoliopsida > Fabales > Fabaceae > Cicer > Cicer arietinum. The sequence goes on along the minus strand of NC_021167.2, from coordinate 8,145,121 downwards.
TTTTTTTTAATCACCACTACAACTGTGGCTATGGTTGAATACTTTACCTCTGATTTTACATCTCCAAAACTAAAACTGGCAATAACCATAAATGGAAGTATATTAAAATGGATGATGTTCTTCTCTAAAAATATAACATGCAAATGAAAGGCTTTGAGACAGTTATGGAATTTGAGATATTTATGAACATTTGTATTAGAGGTCACCACTTGCAAGGGCAACACATGGTATTGTAAGTAAGTTTTCCCCATCATAAATCAACCAATTTGAGATTGGTTCATATTTGTTGATGTTTCAAGTTTGGTTCATATTTGTTGATGTTTCAAGTTGAAAATCATCCAATACTTTTTTTAGTAGTATGTTAATTTCAACTGGCAACTTGCCAATGAACATGGTTTTCAAGAGATCGTGCTAGCCACATAAGTAAAAGCAATAAAAAAAATTAAGCCAAATATCAACAACTCAATTTTCTTTAGCTTTCATTTCTATTCTTGTTTTACCACCCTCCTGCTCTGTTTAATTTTAAATTATTTGAATTTTTTCAATGAGTTAAAAAACTATACGGTTATTGTTGCACATCGCATAACAAATGTTTGAATGCGGTGACTCACCAAGAATAATTTTTACTGAATCAAGTGGCGATCAATCATGAAACCCATCTTGTGTTTTTAACTTATTATTACTATGAGTAGATATTACAATTAAAAAGTTATGAACCAAGTCTACTCATAATAAGTTAAAAACTTCATTGATATAGTAAAATGACAATTAAAATTGGACAAAATATCTTGCTTCAATGACATGGATGTAGTGTTATTTTTTTTTTATATATAAAATCAATGTCTACACTAACAATAGCTTTTGGGAAATTAGAAGTTTGGAACCCAGACTCCTATTTATGAATTTCATGATGTCACAAGGAATGTAGTTTCACTAGCTCAACAGATTATGGACACAGCCCAACTCTTAACACAAACAAGATCCCATAATAATAGACGATAGCAATTGACGCCAGCTTGATCTTAGGTATCTTGCCCGATAACACACTCAGCAAGTCAGATAGGGAGGAAAAGATCCCCCGTGAATGTCATTTGAAATTTCTTATGATTCAACAAATTAACACAAAAACAGTTATACAGAAAATTTAATTCCTTCATCATCTGTTGAAGTTCCTTTAAAGACCACAAGCTTCCCCTTTTGTTCTAATAGTTTCAATGCACGATTCAAAATAGTTCGGTCTATCCCGTGAAGTTCTGCAGTATACAAAACATAATGAGAGCTAATTCAAAACAATTGAACAGTCCAGCATGCAGGAACTAACAAACAATATATATATATAACAATCATAAGAAAAAGCGCTCTAAAGGCCAGCAGATAAATTTGCAATAGTCTAAGTTTATGAAGTAGGTCACCGTGTTTTTTTTTTTTTTTACAGAAGCACCATATGATGTTTATTGTTTGTATATGTCATGAAATTTCACATGCTAAGTTATTCTACTTAGAAACACATTGGCTTTCTAATTCAGTGCATTATGGAGTTCTCCCTAAGCTACTTCAATACAATGCATCTATCCTAATGCAGACACCAGCAGTGATGATGTATGTCTATATCTGTGTTAGACAAGTATTTGTTTCAAGAGGCTCCTACTTGTATTTTACAATTGTCACCTTTATTTTTGAAATATCACACAATCATTAGAACAAAAGTATTTCATTACGTTTACACCTGTTCTAACCTTTAGAATATTCACTCACTCTTTGGATTTAATGTCCATGTTTTCATATTAATTCTATATAAGCACGGTGCCACTGCTAGTGGGTTAATGGCCATATCATTTGCTGACATAAAATTGTCTTTGTTGTAGTCCACCTAAGGAAGCATTTTATCTTAGCTTATTCCCACCAACTATAATGGTGAATTGTCAATGTTGTAGTATACTAGTATATTGTTCTTCGATTACATACTAATCTATAACATAACAGAATATGAGATTATCACCTTATATGGCTCCTCATGAATAAATCAATTCAAAAATATTTAAGAGATAAAATAATATACAATAAGAGTGAATGAAAGATCCACATCCTCTCCAACCTTTCAAATCTTAAACAACGCAAAGGTTCAATAATCGTTTTCTACCCTTTTCTTTATCTGTTTAGAGAAGGTTTCATTTTAAGTAGAGCACCCAAACTTGCAGTGGCAAAAGTCAAACGTTAGATGAAAGACAGTAGAGCTCTGACATTATGTCAAAAGACCACTTATACTGAAAGTTTAAGCAATTAATAAATGCCAAATGACGAGTTTAACTACTTTGAAATGATAACTTTCAATCTTAAGAACAAAACCATATATAATGTAAGGTAGAAAAGTTATGTAAAGTTCAAGCCTAGCGTTTGCCCTGAGTTATGTTTTGGTATTGCCATCTAACAGAGACTAACCTAGTTTGATATTTTAACATTGAGCTTATATTTTACCCATTTGGAGGATTGAACATTTACATTACACTGTAAGTAAACAAGAAATGCGGCATGTCATTGTACCAACTCAAGTCTTTCACTTGCAGTAAAATTTGTTATTTTGTTTACACTTTACAGTTTGTTAATTTTAAACATTTGTTTTGTTATAGTGTGAAGCTCTTTAAACTATTAGTGGATATAAGTAAATCTTTTGAATTTTCATTTTCATTTTTGTTTTTAATATATGTTTATTGCTAACAGACTTTCCCCATCGCCCAAAAGAAAGATAAAAATAAAGCATGAAGATTTTTTAGTACTATTTCAAACGCAACGAGAATGTAAAGATAAAAGACAAATCACTGAACTTTTTACTACGGATATCCAAAAACATTTTTGGCATATTGGTTCTCTGCCACAATAACTTTCATCTTATCTTCAATTGAGTCCGACAAAAATTAAATAAATATATCTATTTGAATTTTCAATATATCCCTCAATCAGCATTAATGACACAAACAATCCCATCCAATATATCTGATTCAACCAGATTAGTTGGAAACAAATTGAAAAGTAATACTATTATTAAAAAGATAAGCCAAAATATCAGTATCAAGTCCTAAATATATAATAAATACAACCTAATAGCTACAAGTATCATTCAGCACATTACCTGTTCCATGAGACTCAGTCCCAAAGCGTATTTCCTCTATCGTCACAACACCGTCTTCCAGTCCATTATCTTTTGCCTATCAATATTGCAGCAAATTCAATCACAAGGCAATAAATACCTATTTGCATTAAGTGATTATCAAACTATAATTTTAAACTTACAAACTGTAGTAAAATGTCAGCCCACTCTTGAACCCTATGCCAGAGAATAAGACATTTTCTATGTCCTTTATCCATCCATTCCGCTCGTCCTGTCAAACAAAATAAAAAATTTGAGACATCTTACCCCAACCCAATTAGAATCATTACAAAATCAACAACAACGAAGCCTACCTTCAGAAACTAATGCTGAAAGGAACGCTTCTCTGGCTTCATGAGTAAGAGATCCTGCACTATCAAAAATCCAAAAACAATCATTCGACAAAAGGGTGGAATAAACAAGACACCAAACTGAAAGTGTATTGATGAGGACTCAATGGTTCGACAATCTCCACAGGAATTGGCAAGAAAACATGAAATTCAAGCTTACTTTCAATTAAAGAATTTGTAAATAAAGGAAATTCTTCATCAATCCCAATCACAAATATCTTGTGTGTTTTGCAGTAATCTATAATAAGCTCTTTCCATAATTGTATCTGCTTCTCTCTAGTATCCCTTACTGGCTGCAAGCTGAAAAGCAGAAGCCAAAGTCACACTCCAAATCAACCAGAATTCAATCACTTTTTCACTTATCAATAATCACAACAATAAGCATTATGCATTGAAATTTGCAAATAAAAGATGGAAAACATTGAATTATACAACCATAATTCTAGCAACTAAATACAAAAACCAACAAAGTTACTTGACTCGTTTGAATATGCACAAAATGGGAATTAACCAACAAGATTTTATTTTTCTTTTATTTTTTTGTAAATTTGAAAAGTAAAAAATGATAAGAGAAGAAAAAGGGGGATTTACGTGAAGTAAGGTGGGTAATTGAAGAAATGCGGTAATTTGAACTCTCCCAATTTCTGCATCTTTAAATTGTTTCAATCTTTTGACTTTGCAGGCACGTGAGGAATTCGTCACGTGATTCAGTCGATTTCGCGAAATACATAAACGAATGAAGAGAAGAAAGGGAAAAATGCGACTCTGTGAACCCTAGCACGATGATGGAGGGAACCAAATCAGTGCAGTTCTACGACACCGTTTCACAGTTGCGTCAGCTATTTTATTGTTTCTACTTTCTCTTATATTTTGAGTAAAAAAAACTTAATTCCTGATAAAAATAATGTGTTGCTCTATTTGAAAATAATTTCTGTATCAATAAAATTTTATCAATAATTACTGAAATTTCAAATACTCATCTTTATTTAAATAAATGTACTATTTTTATATAAAAAAATGAATACACGAATTGGTAAGGAGACATAATATCATACATTTATCATTTGATATAGTAATCAAATTTTTTCATCTTTAATTTAAGATAAATTAAAATGATCATTTTTTAATTTGATAAAAATTAAAAAATATTTTATCATTTTTTATCTTTTCTTTTTCACTCAGATTTCTCTCTCCCTCTCCACCCTCATTTTTATTATGTTTGAATTTTTTATCTATCTCATACCTTTTTTTTTTATATAATTTAAAATACCAATGAAATATCAATAATTTTTTATTAATATATCACTATTTATTGTATTTTAACGTATGTAATTACTCCATTAACAATTATTAATAAATATATTTAGTAAATGAAGATCATAAAACTTAGTATCTCAATCATTTCTGGAGAAATATGACCTTAAACAACATTTAATAATATGAGACGGAGGGAATGCAGCATTAACGTGGTAAATTGGTAATTTACTTATTTTTAGGTTTAATGGAATCTTCTAATCCAAACAAATACATTTATTTAAGAAATTTTTTTTGTAAAATGTAAAATGCATGATACTCTATTTAAATTAAATTTGCACTGAAGTTAGTCCAGTCAAAAGTTTCAAAATAGTTTGAAGGTGAGACCGTGAGAGTAGTTTTAGTGAGTTTTAAGGGAAAACTTGAAGTTAGTAGTAGTTAGGACAAGTAATAATCTCACTCACTTCTAAAAGAGACCTTATGCACAAAACCATAAACACAATAAAATTCACCAATAATCTTTACATGTGCAAGTTCCATTTTTAAAATGGTGGAAACGATGACGATCTCTTATAGTAATTTCCCTATTATAAATCATAGAAATGTATTTAGTGTAAGTATGACAGTCACTACACATCCTAAGATTTCTTGTTATTCTTAAAGGACATCCTTCAGATGTATGTATCAATGCAAAAGCAATTGCTAATTTTTGACTATGACACTTTAATCTCTCCCTCTTTTCTTCTTCATCTACATCAAGCAACACTTGTGATGTGTCTGCTACATACCCTTCAAATTTCAATTGCCATTCCATTTGGTGAATCATGTCATAGACAATGTTCCATTGAGGACTAGACTTGTCTAGTGAAACAAACTTGTAAACCTTCCTCTTCGCTTCGACCAAACTAAACCCGGGTGTTTGTACTAAGTGTTTATCGGCCATTTTTCTTCTGATCTTTGCTACTTCGTCCCACTTTTGCACCTTCGCATACATATTCGCTAACACCAAATAATCGCCAGGGTTGTTCGGATTCAACATGAAAAGATTATCGGCCGCAATCTGGCCAATTTCTAAGTTAAGATGAACCTTACAAGCACTTAAAAGACTCCTCCAAACTACATCATTAGGCTTAATTGGCATACTCTTTATGAGTTCATAGGCTTCCTTTAGCATTCCACTTCTTCCCATGAGATCCACCATGCAACCATAGTGTTGAATTGTTGGTTTAATCTTATGCTCAAATTGCATTCTTTTGAAACATTGTAGACCCTCATCGACAAGACCAGCATGACTACAAGCACTCAATACACCCACATAGACAACATCATCTGGTTCCAAACCTTGTTCCACCATTTCTGAGAAAACTTCAAGAGCTTCTTTACCATGTCCATGAACAGCAAGCCCAGATATCATTACCGTGTAAGAATATCGATTCTTCTCAGGCATATTACGAAACACATGCAAACCTTTCTCAAGGCAACCACACTTAACATACATATCAATCAATGATGTTTTCACAACAACATTGAGTTCACTAATGTTCCTCAACAAGTTCCCATGTATAAACCTTCCAAGATTATAAGACCCTAAATGAGTGCAAGCAGAGAGAACACTCACAAGTGTGCTTTCTTCAGGCCTACACCTTCCTTCACTACTCATCATGTCCCCAAGAAGCACCAAACACTCATGCCACATTTCCACACAAACATGAGCACCAATAATAGCACTCCATGAAGCCACACTCCTCTCACCCATTTTATCAAACACATCACATGCATCTTTTATTGCCCCACACTTACCATACATGTTGATCAAACTATTCTCCACAAACAAATCACCTTCAAGACCTGTCTTTAAAACATGTCCATGAATCTGAACACCTTCCTTGAGAGCACCTAATAAAGAACAAGCCTTGAGAACAAAAGGGTAAGTGAATTTGTCAGGTTCAATTCCTCTTTCAAGCATCTCAACATAAAGCAACAAAGCTTCATCTAGTTTCATGTTATTGACATTCCCTCTAATCATTGTGTTGTAATCAAAGCTACAAGGTTCCTCAATTTGAGTAAAAATTGAGCAAGCATAATCCATGCTACCCCATTTTGTTAAAGCACAAGTTGCAACAAGATTGCTACCACAAAAAGAATCAAAGAAAATACCACATTTCAAAAAATAAGCATGAACTTGCTTAAATTCTTCCATATTATTGCATCTCTTCAATAAACACAACCATCCCTTTTCATTGAAGCTTTTGCTCAATTCAAAGCTTTGATGTGAATTGTTTGTTAATAACAAAAAATGGGTTTGGTTAAGGGCAGTTGTCCCAGTCATTCTTGCATTGAAACCACCATGTTATTTTCTATTTCTGTTTTAATCCTATCCATCGAAATAGACCTTGATAATTCGGAGTTCGGCCCATAGATAAATAAAGTCTGACCAAATATTGTTTCAATCAAGATTCGAACTCAGATTTTTCCGAACAATTCATCTTTAACCGACGCACTTGAGTCCAGCCACTTAATTATTCATGATGACGTTATGCTGAAACTAAAAATACACTTTGCAAGCCTATTTAATATTATTCACTTGTACTAAAATACAAGTGATGAAAGTAAGAATTAACTCAAAATCTGAATAAAGAAACTAAAGAAGAGATAGTTTTTCACCAGAATTGATACAAGATGTTGCAAGGAAAGTTGATCAGCTGGATAACAAGTTGTTGCAAATAATTTTTATTTGTATTTTTTCATGGAAAAGTGAATTTTGAGAAAAGTGTTTGAATTAGAGAAGATTTGAATGTTGATCCATGAAATTTCAGAGAGGAATTGAGACCAGAACGAAGTAATTGTTGTTACATTATGGGAGAAAGGATTTCTAGATAGGATAATGTTTGGTCCCACTAAAGCTTTGTAGCAAGTTAGAAGACCTATCATATGTCGCCATGTGTATGTCTGGATTTTATTTTTGACAGAAACGTTTGGATCATAATTGCAAATATATTCTTTAGGTATATATTTTTTTATTAATTTTATATAAACTAACTAGTTAAAACTAAAATAAATTTTTAAATATATTTTTATAAATTTAATAGATTTGATTATTATTGTGACAACACTTTATATATTCAAACAAAATATTTTTTTAACATTAGTAGTTTTTATTATTAAATAAATAATAATAATAATAATAATAAATACTAATATCCAAAAAATGTACATGTCGGTCATTTTTAATAATTTTTTAGATTAAATATATTTTTAGTTTTTTAAAAGTTTAAATTTTAGTTTATGTGAATTAAAAGTAGAATTTTTAGTCGCTATAAAATTATTATGTATATAATTTTAGTATCGGCAGTTAAATGAACATGTATTTTTAAATAAATTTTTGTAAATATATTTACGAATATTATAAAAAGTTCCTTTACAAAAAATGAACTAAAATTTTAATTTTTAAGTTTATATTTTTATTATTTATATCTTGCGTTTTGAATATTTAAAAAAATTATATTCAATTTATCATAAGTTAAAAAATATTAATTTTTTCAGAAACATTTTATAATATTTTTAACATGCTTATAAAAAAATCATTCAGAAATTCTACAGTTGAAAGATAATTAGACATGTTTTGTTTCAACAATAACTAAAACTATTTGTTGTATAATTTTGTGTGAATAAAAAATTGCATTTTTATTTTATTGGAACTAAAATTGAAAAGGTGAAATTTGATAAGGATGAAAAACATATTTAACCTCAATTGTCTAAATAAATATATTTTTCGTAAAATGATTATACACTACAAGCCCTATTCAAATATATTAAAATTTAATCAAATAACTTCAAATAAATATAATAAATTAAAAGTGTGTTTGGATGAGGTAACTAAAAATTTTAAGAAAAATTAGTACTATAAAAAATTCAAATGTTTCAATTTAGTTTCTTTCAATGCTAATTTTTTTTTTGGATAGAGTAATAGAGGTATTTTTTTCTTAAATTTTGTTGGGTTATTTTTATCAAATTTCAAAAAGTTGAGGAACTAAATTTAAAACATAAAAATAGGGTTCAGTTTCAAATTTTTTTATTTTTATTTAAATTTTATAGGAACTATTTGTAAAATTTAAAAGAATTATAAGTACCAATTTGTGATTCACATTGTATATAATAATTAAATAATTTAAATTCTTATTTTTAATTGATATTTTAAATTTCTTAAATTTAATTTTAATCATACTTCATAAAACTCTTTCATATTTTGAAAATTCTCAAAAACTTTTATCTAAATAGTGAAATTGACGTAAAAATTACATTTCCTTATCAAAATCCTCTAATTCATACGCACAATTTAAACAATAGTTCCTCTAAATTATAATTGATAACCAAGTGGTCAAATTAAATCAATTCCTCTAAAGTGGCTCGTCTAAACTCTCTTCACAACACTTCATCTTTGGAGAATACTTAGGAATTCCAGTCGACAAAGGAAGGTTGAGAAATATTTATAATTTAATTGTTGACAAGATTGTCTCAATGGAAAAATAAATTATCGAACAAAAAAAGCAAGTTAAATTGGCAACATCAAATCTATGTTCAATATATTCCGAAAGCACAAGTAAAGTAGAGTGTGTAATTGGTTGGATGGTAGAAAGTGACTTTTCCCAAAAAGAGTGAGTGGATGGCAGAGAATGAGGAGGGCTAGATAGATTAAACACACTAGAGCTTGAAAAATTGGTGTGGAATATACATACATATTAATGAAAAATTTCCCTTGTACCCTCCTTATTATACCTATACCCCCAAATTTAGAATGAAATGACTATTTTGCCCTCGTATAAATAATAAAACCTCACAAAATTACCATTCCACACTTTCACATTTCCGGAATAGAGAGTAAGTTTTTTTTCAAAATTTCCGGAGAAGTTGAGAAACAAGTTTTCCGGTACAGAGGTTGTATTCCGGAAACGTTCTTTTAAAGTTTTCCGGTACCAGAAATCTTGTAGGAAGTTTTCCGGTACAGAAGAGTGTTCCAGAAAACTAATTTTTAACATATCCGGTACAGAAAGCGTTCCAGAAAACTTGATTGCCAACATTTCCGGTAGTTACCGGAGAACTTGAGCATCAAGTTTTCCGGAATTACGTATATATATTTTTTTTTAATTTAATTAATTATAATTTTATAACTTATTGTGATTTAATTCTTTTAATATTTTAATTTTTCAGTGGGTGCACGAGGAAGAGACGGCAAAATCATACGAATTACACGGGACACTGAGACTTCTACATCGACTCCGATGAATCCCCCAGAGAGGATTCGACCGACAGCTTCAAGGAGAAGAAGACGTATGATTATTGAAGACGATGATGAGGGACATAATGATCAGGGGGAGCCTTCTACAGTGCATGAGGAAGATGTGGTACATGAGCATATGGTGCACGAGCAGGTGGATGTACATGAGCAGGAGGAGGCTGCACCTGCTCATGAGGGAGAGCATATGGAGGAGGAACATGATAGAGCTGAGGGACCTGGTGAGCTCACACGGTATCCTGGAGGACCTTATGATTTGTCTGTCCTTACACGATACCGTTATCATGTTTCAGCTAGACTATGGTTTGGCGAGGTATATTAAATTAATTATTACGTATTTAAATTAATTATTATTTGTTGTCTAAATTTAATTTTAATGTCATATAT
>NC_021167.2:8105380-8134063 GCF_000331145.2 Cicer arietinum | reverse complement strand
TAGGTGGATATATGACGCTGCTTCAGGTATCAATTATATTTTAGTATTAATTGTTAATTATTTATTTAATTTATTTATGTTGTATTTAATTGTTAGTATTAATTATTTAATATTTTTATTTGTAACAGTGCTGGATTTACGAATATTTTCTGAATATTTGTAATAGAGGTGATCAGGGTGCTGACGTGGAATGTTTTGCCCGAATGAATAGATGGTGCTATAAGCAAGGCAAGCATAAGGTCCACGAATACAGAAGTATTATTGATGCATTGACACCTGCAAATGTTATATGGAGACCATGGGAGAATCACAGGGGTGTCATTCCTTTTGATGATATCACACTTTATACTGGTCACATTCGATTATGCAGCACTGTAGTGAAATATCTACCAGAGAGGTGTTTGAGACAATTCGGATATATCCAGTATATTCCTTCACCGCCACTTCCAGATCCTGCTAGATTATTTGATGTAGATGTGGAATGGTTGGGATATGTGACGCCAGTGACAGAGCTATTTCCCAAGCTTCGTCCAGCTACATATCCATCTGAGTGTGAAGATGGATATTTGGAGTGGTTCTATCAGGTGTCTCATCCACTGCTGGTGCGACCAGATGGTGTACCTCAGGTCCCACGTTATAGTGTACCGCCCACCAGTGCAGATGCTTCTAGTTCACAGTCGCCACCTATCCTACAGCAGATCGGTGATCTTATATAGCAGGGGTTGAGTGAACATCAAGCTAGTCCAGATGATGAGTTGTATATGCACTTTTATAAAGCTTTGTATTTATCACGTAGTCGCACTAGTTAGTAGTAACACTTTTGTAACTATTGTTATGTAGGTTATTTTATGAACACTTTTGATGAACTATTATTATGTCGGTTATTTTATGAACACTTTATGTTAGTTATTTTATTAATTATTGTTATGTCGGTTACTTTATTAATTATTGTTATGTTAGTTATTTTATTAATTATTGTTATGTCGGTTACTTTATTAATTATTGTTATGTTAGTTATTTTATTAATTATTGTTATGTTGGTTACTTTATTAATTATTAAATATTGTTATGTCGGTTACTTTATGAAATAAATACAAGATAAAATCAATTACTAAAAGGCATGACAAAAAGCTAAAATTAATTAATAACAATTGAAATGTCGGTTACATTAAAGTGATTTTGTATCAATTTTAAAACATTAAGGTTCATCTAAAGACATTGCATCTACGGGTTCCGTTGGTGGATTTTGGGTAACACATGACAACCGGCCTAATAAATACCCCCAGTGTTGTAGACGGCATGTGTATGCTATTGCCCAAGAAGTTGCTTCATTGGTACGATATTGCTTCCAACCTGGTGCAATGTCTGGCATTGGAAATCCATCTTTCATCTTTAACTGCAAAAATTAAATAAATTAACAAAATATAAGACAAAAATTATCAGAATAAAATTTAAAAAAGTATAAGAAAATAATTACCGGAACACAGTGATTTCCATTAACAAAACCAATACAACAAATGCGATCATTTTTTGTCGATTCGGAATGTGAACCCCTCATAGGAAAGAAAGTCATTGAAAATGTAAGACCGAACGTGACAAGAATAATATTATATGATGTCGCTATCACGTAACCCATATCAGGTATGGACAACCATTTATCCATGGGTTGAACACCTAAGCCGGATATCATCAACGAATCTCTTACTTCTTTAATGCGTCCTGTGAACAATCTATCATATGGAGTTACATGAGAAACAATCTCTTGATCCAATCTCTTGCGGACCAAAGACCAACACTCTTCACCGAAACCAAGCAATAATGCAATAGCGCGAAAACCACAATTTCCATCAGCTGCCACGTCAAATATGTCATCAATGTATGGCTGAATAATATCAGGAAATTGTGTCAATAACAAATTTTTTGAAGAATGAGATGACTGAGAGGGGTGTTTCTTTGATTGAGAGGTTTGTCTCTTCTTTGATTGAGAGGGTTGGGAACCAATATCTTCACCATATGTTGCATTAACATGCTCAAAGTAAGAAGGGTCTCGATATACATCATATCCATCTGGCTTCATACCCTTACTCTTCTTCACTCTTCCTTTGGTTTTGACTTTTTCAGGTGGTGGACATATTGAACTTGTACTTGGAAAAGCAAGTTCACGCACTTTACTCTTCAACACTCGTTTCCCAATAACATCAAGTGATCGAAAGCGTTTCCATAAGGCATTCATCTCAGTAGACATATCCAACTCTGATCCATCTTCTGTGTCTTGAGTGAGTTCACATTCCATGCTTAATTTTCTCCATTGAATATGCACAGAATCTAGAGGAATTGGTTCACCCATTAATTTATATTGTCCTAATTCACAAGCACAAGGTAATCTGTATGTCATTCTCAGAGAACACCCACATATAGATTTGTCAGTACCCACCCACTCAACTTTGTCGTATTCTTCAGCAATACGTCTTTGAGCTTCTGTTGATACAAATGTATTCACTCTCTCAGAGAACACCCACATATAGATTTGTCAGTACCCACCCACTCAACTTTGTCGTATTCTTCAGCAATACGTCTTTGAGCTTCTGTTGATACAAATGTATTCAATCTCTGATAAAATGGATTTCTGTGCTCATGCTCTTCATCATAAAAACTTTTTTGAAACGAGGCTCTGATTCTTTTATGTTGTAACCTTATCATGTTGTTCATAGCCTCCCAACATTTACACAAATCACTCATGCTATTTTCTAACATTAACTTCAGTTTCCAGTGAGCCGACTCAACCCTGTAAAATTCAACAATATATAATAAAATTATATTAAATACCTGTTAGTCGTTGTGTTCCCCAAATGCATCACTTTATTTGTCCATGCTTCAACAAATCTTTCCTTATGTGGAGTCAACCAAGTTTCTTTGACATAATCAACAAACACTTTAGTATCAACACATGATTGTTCAAACATATGCAAGCGCATCATATACTCTTTTTCATTACTACAATACATAATGTCTTTCCACATATTCAATATTGACTCTTGTCTATCCTTTAAGACATATTGCTTGCATTTTGCTCCAACATTTTTTTCGATATGAAATCGACAAAGTAAATTAACAGCATGTGGAAACACAATGCCAACTGCATTCATTAACGCAAGATCTCTGTCTGTCACAATTACTTGAGGGAATTTATTTTGTGTAACAAACAAATCTTTTAGTCTCTCTAATGCCCAACAAAAGTTTTCTTCCCTCTCACATTCCAAATAAGCAAACCCAACTACAAATGTTTTCTCTGTTGATGTCATACCAACAATTTCAAGTAATGGCATTCTGTATTTATTGGTTTTGTAGGTACTGTCCATAATCAACACAATCGGAAACAAATTCAACAACTTCACTGAATCTGGATGCGCCCAAAAAATATCTCTCATAACATCGGAGTCTTCACGCTTTCTATTCCAGCACACATATTTTGCATCTTCAATTAACTTGAATAAATGTTGCATCTCTGTTCTATTACCTCTCACGCGCAATCGAATGATACTTCTCTGTTTATATATTTGTGAGATCTTAGTAACATTACTCTTATCTCGGTCTTGCAATGAGAGTAATATGTGTCTCGGTGCAACATTATATTTTGTTAATTCATGAACATGCTTTCTATCTTCTTCATTTAAGAGCCCAACATATGCATGCCCCTCCAAAGTATCAGGTAATTCATGGTTGTGAATTCCACAAATTACTTTAACTATCCATCCTGAACCATCTTTTAATGGTTTTGATCTAAGCTTGAAAGGACAATCACATTTTTTTGTTGAACTTCGAATAGAACTAGCATCACACTTGTATTTTCCCCCTTTGTCACAACCTAATATTAATTTATTTCTCTGTCCTTTCTCACCCGTCTCTATATCTGATCTTCTGATAATAACGGTAACTTTATTTTTTATACCAATTTATTTTGCCCATTTCACAACAGTATCCCTTGAATCAAATATCTGAAATAAAATAATTATAATTAATCACAAAAATATATTTTTATAATATTAATATTAAATATATTTATTCATACCTGATCTGTGTCAAAAATATTTGTAGTATCGACGCATGTTTTGTCCATTAATAGTAGTGGATTATCCATATCTGTTAACATTTAAAAAAAATTAAAAAAAAATTAAAAAAGTTAAAAAAAAATTAAAAAAATTTGGTCTGTACCGGAAAACTCAAAAATGAAGTTTTCCGGAATCTACTACTGTACTGGAATACTTGCCAACCAAGATTTCCGGTACACAACTTTTCCCTTCTGTACCGAAAAAGTCAGTTTTAATATTTCCGGTACTTTACTCTGTACCGGAAAACTCAGTTTTAACATTTTCGGTACTTTACTCTGTACCGGAAATCTTGTTTCAAGTATTCCGCTAGTTACCGGAAAACTGCAACCTACCGAAAATCTGTTTTACGGCTGGGTTTATGACAAAATGGTGAAAAAAATATTTACATTTACTTTATTTGAAATAGCAAAAAAAAAATTGAGGGTAGTTTTGCCATTTTCGAATTTTTTTGGAATTACAAGGCAAAGTGTGGGGTACAAGGGAAGTTTTTCCATATTAATCCTATTTGAAAACAGAGAATCTAACACATACTGTCCAACATCACCCAAATCTAAGATTCTATATTGAAGGGTATATAAATAATTAGTTTAAAATGTCTAGACATTTTTGGACATACTACCTATCAACTTCAACTAAAAAAATAAAGGATTTAATTTAGATACATTAGACACTTTCTAATTTCTATCAATTTCAATTATCCAATCATTATAAATTTTTTATTTTTATTGTAATTATATAAAAAAAGTTACAATTATAAATAATTGTAAAATATTAATAATATAAAACTTTTTAATACTATTTCGTACATAGTAATTAAACTATGACTTCAAACTCCTCCATTTGAAATGCTATTTCCAACTTCCAAGGGTGTGCTTGTTTTTAGGTATAAAATTACATTCGTGAGATTGTATTTATTTTTTAGAATTTTTTTTTTTTACTATAGAAAATATCACTTCTAAGATTGTTATTTCTATCGAATAATATATTATTAGGATTATGTTATTCGACATTTTGTATTTATAAATTGGTAATATAGTTTTTTATATCGAATTAAACAAATTTTTAATCTATAAAATTTTACTATTTTTGTTTTTAGCTTTTAAATTTTTTTAATAATTTTTAATCTTTTAATTTTGTTCTCTTTATTTTTAGTCCTAATTTGAATCTAACTATTGTCTATGTTTTAAATTTTATAATTTTTTAACAAACGATAAATTAAATATGAATTTTTAAACATCAAAAATTTAAAATTTAAAATTTAAATTTAATTCATCATTTGTTAAAAAAAAATTAAAATTCTACAAGGTAGTTGTTAAACATGTTCTAAATATTATCAAAAAAAAAATATTCAAAATTTCAAAAAGTATACAATAATCAGAGACTAAAAATAAAAATGAAACTTCTAAGAAATTAAAAATTTATAATAAAAAATTATAAGAATTAAAAACAAAATAGTAAGATTTTACAGAGATTAAAAAATTATTTAATTTTTTATATTTTATTATATTTTCCAGCCCTCCTTTGTAAAAAATAAATAAATATATCAAGTCTCACATTTTTTTAAGAGAAATTCTCACTTTTATTCTTAGTATTATTTGCAATTTTTTCGTTAGAAAATGCATCTCGTGTTAACAAAAGGAAAAAGGTAGGGCTTCAATCTGTCCCACTGAAAATAAACATGTCTCTCTCAAACTTTACTTTAGGCGTACCCTATATTGGGTCAGCTTTGGCAACACGAGGTGAGAAAAAAAGCAACATAGTACAAAGAGATTTAAACTGACTTATGAAATCCATACCCCTTTTATTATCCTCTACCCCACGTTTTTATACCAATTACTCAATATTTTACCCTTCTTGTTTTTAAAATAAAATTTTAAAAAATTGTTCTATCATACTATCTTTAATTTGTGTTATGAAAATTTTTTAGTTATATTTTTTTAAATATAGATGTGTTCCATATATTTAATTTAAATTTATATAAACACAAAAATGAAAATTGTAAATTTTTAATTTTTAATTTTTAATTTTTAATTTTTTCAGAATACTATTTATTTTGGAAAATTCAGTTTTAACGTACACACTTTTGAAAAGTGTGTTCTCTAGACAATTGAATTCAATGTAGTGGAGAACTTAATTAAAAAAATTCAGTTGTTTTATTTTTTATTTTTAAAAAAAAATTGTGATTTTCTTTCTTTTTTTTTTAAACAAAGGAAAAACTAGATTTCCATTAAAATATGAGCTATGATCTTAGTATAACCCTAGGTTTGTTTAATTGATAAAAAAAAAGTCTTTTTTATTTGTTTTGTTCTGAGATTTTATTTGCAGTATGGAATTTAAAAAAAACACTTAATTTTTTATTCAAATAAAATAATAATAATAATTTATAATAAGACTTCAAAATTTAAAAATTATAATACTAGTACATATTTTTCTTTCTACTTTATCTCCATTTGAGTAAATTAGTAATATCTATTTTTTCCTTTTAATTTTTATTCTCTTTTTTAGAGGATTTATTCTCTTTTGTATCCCTCAACAAAGCCAAGTGCTATATGGGTAGACTAAATCCCAAAAGTATTCTTATAAAAAAAAGATTAAAAAAAAAAAGACAAAAGAAAAAAAATAGTGAGTTCTGTAGTATATATTTTAAAATTAAAAAGAATTTATGGGGAGTCTAACTCAATGTTTACCACAAATATTCTGTTACAGGGCCATGGAAATTAACATAATTGTGCACCCTTGTTTCATGCAAATCATGCGTTAGATTATCATTGCTTCAACGTTTAAAGTGGCAGCACATTTGCATTTATCCGGGGAAAAAGTTACTTTCACTCAATTCATTTTATGTGAATGACGTATTTTATAATTAAAATAAATATAGTAGATCCTTGTATATTAAGTTTAATTTATTATTATATAATTTGGTCGTAAGACTGGCCATTTTGTGTGAAGGTATTTTCTTGTAAGGAGATTTTTTTATATATAAAAAAAGTTTAGGTGAGATTCTTTATTTACAAGCATTCGATAAATTGGTTTCAATTTTAATTTTATATTTTAAAATATTAAATTTAAATTATTTAATTTTAATGAACGATTATCGATTAAATGCGTGAATGTATAGATATTAACTATAAAAAAATCAAATTTAATTATGCTAGAATTTCAAAACTCAATTAATAGACTGAAATATTTTTAAGATCTTTTAACTGATCGTTAAAGTTAAACACACATTCTTGTAGTTCATCATACAATTATTTATCGACTGATTTAACTTTCATTGATTATATAAAATTATTATTATTTATTTATTTATTTATAAATAGATAATTATTTTTTCATCGCGTGGTTTCTATAAGTTATACGTGTGTTTATTCTTTTTTAGTAAATGTCGTATTCTCAAGTACAAAGAGATAAAATACATAATATGTACTCCATTAATATTTTAAAATAAAAATAAATTATTTATTATTGTACTACTTTTTTATATGAGATTTTTCACATCTAAGATAATTACATGGCGACTTTGCTCTAAATTGTCAACGAGTTCGAAGTTTGAAATTCAAACGATGGTGATAAATGAGGTGGAAAAATATATTCCACTCTCTATTATAAAAGCGTGTCACTCACTCATCTCAACTTTATTAGATCATCTTATTCTATTACTATTATTTTAATTATGTTACAAAAGAAATACACACAAACAAAATTTATGTGTATGTAAAGGGAAGTATATCAAATAAGAACAGTTTTTAAATAATATATGTCACTTAAAATTTATATATTTTTAAATTATAAACATAATATATATAGTTATATGATCAATATTTGATTATTTTCTTATAAAATTTGTCTCATTTGATATAGTCCCGTATGCAGATTATATAAAAATTATTTTTGTGATTTTTTATTTTTATTTCTCTTTATCATATAAGAAAAAAAATGAGATGATGTAAATTCCTTGATTCAAATTCAATGTAGTCAACAATTGATCGAATATTTTAGATTGTCTAATATTTGAATAGATGGTTGAAATATAAAATTTATTATTTTAAATTATATATTTCCATCTCTATATTTGATTTTTTTTAATATATAGTTTAAAATAATAAAATTTATACTTCAATCATCTATTCAAATATTAGACAATCTAAAATATTCGTTCAGTTGTTGACTACATTGAATTTGAATCAAAGAATTTACATCATCTCATTTTTTTTTTCTCTTATGTTAGAGAGAAATAAAAATAAAAAATCACAAAAATCAATTTATGCATAAATGCAGGTTTATGCTAACTGCATGGAATCTAAGTCTTCCATGCTTAATCACAACTAGATAATAACATTTTGAAAAAATTATTATAACACATATATTTATCTCAAGAATATAAGAGAAAATAAAATAATATTATACAAACTTAAAATATTTGTGACTGATGGAAATTATAATAAAAAATTAGAGTCTTATATATAGTTTTTAACTTCATCTTTTTACAATTTTAAGGAACGTAAAACTTCTTCAAATACTCAATTTCAAATAAAGTAAATCTTAATTGATATCTCATGTTCGTTAATTTTTGCATTTTGTTTTTCTTTTTTTTTTCTTAATGTATATTTTCTTTTATTATTTTTATATTATTAATTGTCTTTATGTTACTGTTCCTTACATTCAAATAGTCAATATAATTAAAGAGAAGAAACTAGTATACGTATTGGCCTTTTGTTACTTGTATGAAAGGTGCATTTATCATATATATAACTTTAATCAAAGTATGAATGAATTTGAGTTCCAAATTACTCAAAGAATCAATGTGATTGAGAAAAATTACATCAAGCAACGGTATATATGTGAATAAAATGAGTAAACTTTTGAATTAGTTCTTAAAATCATAAATGTTAGCTATTTTAGTTTGTGAAATTTGTGAATTTAAAAAGTAAATAAATATTAATATTAGTATGTCATATTTGAGTGTAACGAGATTCATGTATAAGGGTGAGGAAAAGGCGCGTGGGAAATGTGGTGTGTGAATTGTGATAAGTGTGAGTGTGACAGTAGCCCCTAGGAGTTAGAATTCAGATCCTCTCCCTATGTTCAAGTATTCAAAACTTTTTGGATTTTTTGGATTGAAATAAGATGATCAAAAAGTATATATATTTTATTTTATTTTTATAATTGAAAATATTAATTTTAAATCTTGATCATTTGATCTTAATGGAATAATAATTAATTTTCTAATTTTGTGAATGTGAAAGACAGCGAATTTATGTTTTCACATGTTGTCTTAGCCAAATAATTAATTATTAAAATGAGATTATATATACATACATAAAATTGGATTGATAAATTAAAATCGGATAATTAATAAAATATTTTTATTTTATAATTAAAAATATTAAATTTAAATATAAAATATTCAATCTTAAATAAATGACTACTAAGTTGTTTTTTTTTTATAAATGTAAAAAGTACTGAAAAATCTAAGTCTCACAAGATTCATTTTCTTATTCATCACAATGAGTTTTTGTTTGGATGAAATTGATTCAGATGATCTTAAACAAGATTTAGAGTTTGAATTTTATAAAAAAATATAGTTGAGAAGAATATTCCTCTAAAAATAGTAAACTCATATATTGCTACAAAAACTAATTATCAACATATTAATTCGAGTTTCAAACTTTGGATTTTTCATTTCTTAATACTAAATATGTGTATAAATGTATCTATTAGTATGTTCGGAAAAAAGTGAGTGAATAAATAAATCGATATTTAAAAATATAAATATTGATCAAATTAATTCTTTAATTTTATAAATTAATAAATACATTTATAAAATTATAAAATATTAATCAAGATAGTAACTTCACAAACATTTATCTTTAGATATTTTGACGTGAGTAATTGAATATGAAACTTATTTATGTTGATCTCACATTAATATCATCTTTTTTATGATAAATTTGTCAATAAAATTTTATCATCTCAAAGATAAATTTGTGTACAAACTAATTACAAACACATTAATCCATAAAAAAAATTTAAATTTCATAAAAAAATTAATTTATGTTGTGATTCCATTAGTATGAAATAATGTAGATGAGTCAAATATTCAATTAACCTATCAAACCATAATCTCTAACTATAAAAATTTAAATATAAACTATTTTCAATTATATTTTATCAATTTACAAAATTCAAATACTAATTTAACCGATATTTACAATTTCCTTGGATCATTTTTCTATTTACTCATAAAAAAAATTTGTCAACAAAGTGAATGATACTTCGTACAAAATGATTGTGAAAAAAAACCATAGAAAAAAATAGTAGACATAGATCATAGCAACACAGTTAAGCATTTTATTAATAAAATAAAAAGAAGATGAAATGGACATATATAGATATCATAATAACTACAGAGAAGAAACATAGATCAAAGTACTAACAAAAACTCCAACACTAAGATTATTAGTAGCAATGGGGGCCTTAGTGGGACCCATTTCACTACTACTACTTCAACTTCTGAACCTTACCTTCTTCTCTTTCTCATTTCCTTTATGAAATGGTGTTGTTGTTGGTGTTTTGAGAAAGCTTTGTCTTTTGTCTATTCAACTTCAAAAGCAATAGCACCTTAGATTTAAACATCAGATTCGTTTTCACTCTCTCCCCTTTTCTAAGGTACACTCTCAACCTCAACACATACTAATTTCTCTCACTAAAAAGTTCAAAGTTTTTTTCTTTTCCAAAAATAATATATTTTTATTATTCATTCTTAGCTGAAAATTCTAACATTTGTGTATGCTTCTAAATTGATTTTCTTAGGATGACATTAATTAATTAACAAAGTAGTTTGACTCTTGAGTTTTTCAACAATTTAAACAACTATTAATAATACTTATGACCATTTTTGTTTGGTCATAGTATAATCCAAAGGTTGAAAATATTGATTGTTTTTTTCTTTTCAAGTTTGTTTGGTTTCTTAGTTTTTGTCTGTTTTTGACTGTAACTATTTCACATCTTAATCAGTCTTATGTTGTTTTTTTGTCTGAACTCATGCTTAGATACTTGATTTGAATTTAGTTTTTTTTTATTAGATTTTGGTCTTGCTTATTTTTCTTTTCTTTTATTTTTTTCAATAATTAGGAAGCCATTCAACTATGAAGGCTTTCAATGTTTGATTGTGTCTGTTTCATGATTGTGACTGGTTCTACATACAAGCCAAAACCTAAAGCCTCTTTATATATAAAGAGGTGATCTTAAATTAATACAATTCCAACTATCTAGTCTTAAATTAAGTTCAGATGCATCAACTTTTCTGTTACAGTTATTGTTTATATTTCATTTCGGAGTAGTATATCTCTATTCTTTGATTTGTTGAAAAGTATTTAGTTACAAAAAGTTTTGGTATGTAATATTTTAGAGGGAACAAAGTGTAGAAGTAACTATTGATGATGGTGAAGAATTTAAAAGTTTGAAACTTTGATGTTTAAAAGTGGTTTTGGTGATTGCAAAGATATATGGATCATAATAGGGGAGATAGTTGGAGAGAATTGGTGAAGAATATGATTCCTTCTGGTGCTTCTGTTCCTGATGATGCTTCTAATCTTGATTACTCCATTGCTTTGGAATATTTAGGTCCACCGGTTTCTTACGAAGTACCGAAAGTTGAGCCCCTAGACGTGGGGAGGAGGGCTATGGTAATTGAACCAATCCCTCTGCCGATGTCTCGTATTGTCGGTGTAACCGGTTCTCCTAATCATAGTTCAAGGGTGTCCGGAAGTTCAGAGTCTGTGGTTTCTGTTTTGCAGAATCCAGATCTTTCTTCTGGTTCCCCTACTGCTTCACCTGCTTCAGTTCATAATCCTTCAAATGTTGTTTCTAAGCCGGTGATTAATGAAGCGAAGAGGGTGCCTGTTGTCACTTTTAATACGGTTGAAAGGTCTCCGAGGAAAGAGGTGGAAGTTGCGAAGAAGCCGGTGTATCCGGAATACGTTGGAGTCTTGAAAGGAAAGAAGAAAAAGAAGATAAGAGCTTGTTATAGGTGTGGAAAAGGGAAGTGGGAAACTAAAGAGTCTTGCATTGTTTGTGATGCTAAGTATTGTAGCAACTGTGTTCTTAGGGCAATGGGATCGATGCCTGAAGGGCGTAAATGTGTGACATGTATTGGCCAGCCTATTGATGAATCAAAGCGGCTGAAATTAGGTAAATATTCGAGGGTGTTGTCCCGACTGTTAAGTCCTCTAGAAGTTAAGCAAATTATGAAAGCAGAGAAAGAATGCTCGGCTAATCAGCTTCAGCCGGAGCAGTTGACTGTCAATGGATTGCAGCTGAAGCCTGACGAGATGGCAGAATTACTTGGATGTCCCTTACCTCCACGTAAGCTGAAGCCTGGTAGATATTGGTACGACAAAGAATCTGGTCTATGGGGAAAGGTGATGATTTGTTCTTTATTATTACTGAGAATAATTCTGTTTCAATTTCTCTTGTATGGAATAATATGGACTATTTCAATTTTATCTTCAAATTCATAAGGATGATTTATGTTACGTTTTCAGTTATCTTTGCATATCAGTAGTTTTTTTCTTCAAATCATAAGGTTTATCGAATTGCTATATTTGTATTTGTAATCAGAGAGCAGGCTTTGACTTCTGTTGTTCTTCATTTGATAGGAAGGGGAAAAACCTGACAGAATCATTAGTTCAAACTTGAATTTCTCTGGGAAACTTAGCATTGATGCTAGTAATGGAAACACTGAGGTTTACTTCAACGGTCGAGAGATTACAAAACTTGAATTGAGGGTACTCAAGGTAAGCTTTCGTCTTTGTTTAAAATCGGAGGAGGAAATTATTATTAATTAAAAGTGACACTAATGGTCATTTTGCAATTGCCTCTGAGAGAATTTGAACTTTGTCTCTTGAGTGACACCTCATTATTTGAAGTTTGAACAGCATTTATTTTTTCTAAGGAAGTGCTTTTGCTACCACATTGGTATCATTGAATTCAATGGAATAACATTCTTCTTTGAATTTTCAGTTGGCAAACGTGCAGTGTCCACGTGATACTCACTTTTGGGTTTATGATGACGGTCGTTACGAGGAGGAAGGTCAAAAGAATATAAGAGGAAACATTTGGGAGAAGGTATTCACTTAAATACTTGTAGGTGGTAGCATATTTAAGTTATATTAAGGAGTAGATTAATAATGAAAGCGATGTTAACTTTTTCCTTGACAGGCATCAACAAGATTTGTTTGTGCACTGTTCTCTCTACCATTTCCCCATGGACAGCCTCATGGATCAAGAGATGAGACTAGTAATTATAACACACTTCCTAAATATCTGGAACAGAAAAGAACTCAGAAGCTTCTTCTTCTTGGACTTCAAGGATCTGGAACTAGCACTATGTTTAAGCAGGTATGGCTTTTATTTCAAACAAATGTTTACACCCGTGCTTATGGTAATGACCTAAATATCTATAGTTCGATAATTGATTGATCGATTAAACTTAGTTGCTCAAACTTTTAAAGTGTACAAAATAAATCACTTGATTATAGGGATGTATATAAACACTTTAGTTGTTTCAAATTGAGAGTAGCAAATAAGATATATGAGAACTTAGTTGATTTTTGGCTTTTTTTTTCCGTATCATATTCCTTATAAAGTCCTAGTGTTTAATATTGATTTTCTTATAACATGATTCGCTTCTGTGGCTATCTTGTATTTGCTGAGCAGGCCAAGTTTCTGTATGGGAGCAAATTTACTGCTGAAGAGCTGCAGGACGTTAAATTGATGATACAGAGTAACTTGTACAAATATCTTAGCATTTTGCTTGATGGAAGAGAGCGCTTTGAAGAGGAGGTTGTTTCTAGAATGAATGGACACGGTTCTCCCAGTCAAATTATGGAACGGGGTAATATTTTATGTCATGTTGATTATTTACTTCGAACTTCCACTTCCGTGTTACTGTTTAGCAAAAAGGAGACAGTGTATGAATAAATAGTGTAGTGTCATGTGACGCTTCAACTATCATCAACTACATCGAGTACAAGCTAAACACTCCTTATTTTTGCGTTAGTTATTATTATTAGTTAATCTCACTGCGTTTTCCAAGTTTCCTAACTGTAAACAAGGAATTAAACAAGTTATTATTAAATTTGTTGAAAGAGTATTTATAATTGGTTAAAAAAATAGATGTAAAATAATTAGGGGTATGTTGGTAAAGATATAATTAATGCTCTTAAAAATTGAAAGATGATCTTATAAAAAAGGACAAAGCAATTTTTCAAAAGGGTCCAATATTTAGAGACAGGTAGTACTTCAGAGTGTGTTGCATGGTTGATGATTTCTGATAATTTTACAACTAGTAATAATATTTACATTCCTTAATAAACTGAGTGACATTTCTCGTAAGTAAGAGAGCACTTATGTGTTCTGTGGTGATACTTTTCACCGCGATTGAACTGGAAGGAGTTAAAATACTTAAGTTTCCTTGAATTAAAAGAGATTCAGTTGAGAAATTTTCGTTATGTTTTATTGCATTCGATACGTACATAGGTACATGGTTTCTATTTTATCTAAGAAATGACTAATCTATTGCAACTGTTCTTTTTCTGAATATAGCTATGGTCAATGTTTTAGCTTTTTCCCTATTTCAATCTTAATTCAGGTAGCAATACTAGTGAATCCATCTATTCTCTCAACTCAAGGCTAAAACATTTTTCCGACTGGCTCCTAGACATTATAGCGACTGGAGATTTAGATGCATTCTTCCCTGCAGCCACGCGTGAATATGCACCACTAGTCGAAGAAGTTTGGAAAGATCCAGCGATACAAGAAACCTTCAAAAGAAAAGATGAGCTTCACTTCCTTCCAGATGTTGCGGAGTACTTCTTAAGCCGGGTAATTGCTTATCTAATCATCATCGAAACTGGAGTCTTCTCAAAACTATGGCATTTTTTAATTTTATTTTTTAACCATTACTCTTTCCGATTATTAAATGGTATCGACTTGTATAGCTAGATAATGTACTCTTGTTTCTTTCAGGCTGTTGAGATATCTAGCAATGAGTATGAACCTTCTGAAAGGGACATACTATATGCAGAAGGGGTTACTCAGGGAAATGGTTTGGCTTTCATGGAATTCTCACTTGATGATCGGAACGCAAAATCCGAAGCTTATACAGATAACTTCGATGCTCAGTTGCAACCTCTGACCAAGTAAGCATATTGAGTATTTTTCTGACTTTGGAATCCCTCCTTTTTGGTGTGGAAATTTCTTACATAGTTGATCTTTTGATCTGTCCTTCTCTTTGTGCCGTTGAGTTTTTCCTAGGATGATACCTGTCACCGTTTCGTTGTTTTACTACAAACTAGAAAATCAATACGAAAAAGTGATTGGGACCAACTATTGTTAGTCCGAGTGGCAATTAGCTTGATTTCCCTTGAGCAATGTCTCAGATTCAAGTGTTGTGACACTGAATGAGCTTTGTCTCCTTAAATGGCTTCATCCGATTCGATTCACGTTAGTTGGGGTCCACTGATTTCAAGATATCGAGGATCAAGGACAAAAAAAGTGGCCTTTCTTTTTTTATCAAACACGACAATTAACATCATTTCTTTGATATCTCAGGTACCAACTCATAAGGGTGAATGCAAAGGGCATGAATGAGGGTTGCAAGTGGGTTGAAATGTTTGAAGATGTTAGAGCAGTGGTCTTTTGCGTTTCCCTAAGCGATTACGATCAGTTATCTCTTGCTCCTGACAGCAGCGGCGGCAGTGGAACACTACTTCAAAACAAGATGATACAAAGCAAAGAACTTTTCGAGACAATGGTGAGACACCCTTGTTTCAAAGACACACCTTTAGTACTTGTCCTTAACAAATACGATTTCTTCGAGGAAAAGATGAGAAGGGTGTCCTTAAACGCTTGCGAATGGTTCAACGATTTCTGTCCCGTGAGCGCACATGACAACAACCAGTCACTAGCCCAACAAGCTTACTTCTATGTTGCAATGAAATTCAAGGACCTTTATGCATCCATAACAGGAAAGAAACTGTTTGTGGCACAAGTTAGAGCAAGGGACAGAGTAACTGTTGATGAAGCATTCAAGTACATAAAAGAGGTTCTCAAATGGGATGAAGAGAAAGAAGAAAATTACTATGGTCCACCTGAGGATTCAATTACAGACATGAGTTCCTCTTTCTATGTCAGGCAAGAGTAAATATATATAGATATGTCTTTTGGGAAATTATTGTCTTTTTGGCTATTGAAAGAGGTTGTTGTTGGAAAAAGTGTAACATGGTAGTGGCTAGTTTGTGTTTTTTCATGTACTTGAAAGTGAAAAGTTGTTGATGTTGGTTTTGGTAGAATTGTTTTAGGCTGAAACCTTTGTCGTGTATCTGCATGTATGCATTCTCTTTGCATGTGGAGGTGCTGTTCATTGGTTTAGATGCGTTTTTAGACTTGTTGGAAACATGTACTCTGGTAATAAATAATAAGGAATGGATGAAAGGAAAACCAGAATAAAAAACAAAAGGGGTCTAAATTTTTCCCTCATGCTAGATTTAATACAACATAATGAACCGTTTAAGAATGAAATTTAATTACTATGACTATGACAATGGAAATTACAAAAACATTTTATTATATATTTTGGGGTTAAATATGCAAAAGCTTAACAAATCTAATGTGATATTAAACATAGAGTTAAAATTGTTTGCAGATAATTTTTGTAAGGATTAAAAGTTCTACTTTTTGAGAGACTAAAAATGAAATATTAAAATTTTATAATTAAAAACTTATTTCACCATCTAAATTTTATTTCATCAGGTGAGGTTCATTTTATGGATCATAAATTATGGCTATGCATCTAAATTTTTTTTAACAATATCACCACTTATAGTTGTTGCCATTTTCAGCCTCTAATAATTGTGATGTCCTTCATCTAATCTTTTCTTGTTACTGCCTATCAACAAGTCTCTTCCACACATGGTTAAATAATTTATGTTGACATTTAACCATATTTTACAAAGGTGACCCTCTCTAGCAATTATTCCTAATTTTTTTTTAGTATTTCCACATATTTGGTGCGTGACTCATATCCAAGGTGGTCACATTCGAGTTTATAAGTAAATTCGTTTTATCTAAGTAGATTCGACATGCAAATTCAATATGTAAATTTGTCGAATTCACTTCACATTAAAAAAATATTAAAATTAATATATACATAACATAAATGCTTATATAATACCATAAATACATCAATAAACATTATGCAACCAGAATTCACACCAATTTATTCAAAATTTGCGAATTCACATGAAAGCGGGTTTTTAATATTGGGACCAACTTTAAAATTAGGATAAAAATGTTATACAATCTGAATTCTCATAAATTTACTCTAAATTTGTAAATTCACTCTAGTTAATTCGGTCTCCGATACGAATTTACAAAGTTTCGAATCTACCAGCGATTTAATGGATTTTTTCACCTAAAAATGTAAATTTGTAGCAATTTTCTTGTTAAAAGTCGATTTTAATAACCTTACTCTCATCATTGTTGCATTTAACTTATTCTCGTTAATTTGGTTTTCACTCATGGTATCTTGGGAGACAGGCTCTGCATTCAATCATATTTTATCTTGAGATATGCTTAGATATTATGTCTAGCTTACCTGGTGTGAATTTTTTTTATTTTAGAAGAGGTAAAAATTATGTTGTTCATGAAGTTGTATGTGTTGATAGAGATTATGGTTACAAGTCTTTGGTGGGATTAAGAAGTTATTTCCATATTTTAAAGGTATTTAGTCATTATAATTATATATTTTATAAAATTTAATAAAAAAAATTTTTGTTTTAAATATATATACTATTATATTGTCTCCATAAAAATATTTTTAAATTTGTCATTGAAATATACACTAATTCGATAAAATTATATATTATTAAATAAAATAACATCAATGACTATTTTACAACTGTATTTTAAAATTGATCTTTTAATTTTCTCTATTTTTAGTAGTCGTTTAGTTTATATTTTTAACTTTATTCATTATAGGTGACTTTTTTTTGTATTTTACACCATATTCATTTTTTTTAATAAGAATCAAATTTGATACACCAAAGTTTACGATACTCATGTAACGATATACTACATTGTAAATAAATTAATCACTTTGAAAGTTTTTATTTATTTATTATTATTTTAAAAAAATAAAATCTAAGAATTAATTTAAAAAATTAAGATTTTTTTTCCCAATCCACACCCACTTTAGAGATATAAAAAAAAAAAAAAAACACATTTTATAGATATTTATACCTGGACCGAGCTGGTGATTTTTTAGAAAGATTGAGATTTATATTAAGCTCTCTAATAATAAAATTCTTCAAAAGCGAATTTTGCCACCTATGTACTCCATTTGTTTTAAAATAAATGTGATTTTATGTTTTTCACATATATTAATAATCATAATTAATAGAAAAAAGAGTTGCTATTTTATTAAATTATTTTTATTAATTATTAATGGGATTTCTACTAGTATTTATAAAATAATATGCACAGTAATAATTGAATTATACAAGTAAAAAATAATTAAAATTAAATCGAAAATTAAAATACTATTATTTTTAAATAAATTTATTTTCATAAAATAACATCATATGCCCGACTTAATTTATCAAAAAAAGAAAAAATTAGCGGTGGTAAATAAGCCACGTTGAAGGATCCAATCCAATCAAATCAAAATTTTATAACGTAGTAGTTGGCAGGTGTTTATCACGTGCGATTCCCCAGTGTGTCTGTTATTTGTACACCTCTGCTCTGTGTCTGTAACATTATTGCTGTTGAAGTGCCCATGTGACACATTAAAGATACCGAGCATTAAACAAGTAGAGTACAAAAACTGAGTCATTACTTGTAACTTGTAACCACCTATTAATTACTAATTCACCTGTACAATTAGTAACCGCATCAATTGGGAACAACTTTGAAGCTCATCCCTTCCAAACTAGAGTTTGCAAATTAAGTGAAGCTGAAAAAGATTAAATGTACGTATATGTCCCGTGCAGCTAAAAGATAATATTATTTTTTAATTTTATTTCTTTTATTTTCCATAAAGATTTCATATATGCATTATTAGCTTTCTTAATTTCTAACAAAAATTTGTTGTTTAAAAAATGTCAAGTACAATTGAACATTTTCTTTTTATTAACGTAAGGGTGAAATAATTGATAAAGTAAGAATATAACCAACAAAAAATAGTTAATGCTACCTTCAAATTTAAAAAGAACATATAAATAGAAATACTTAACTTCTTAAAAATCGATAAAAGCACGAACTCAATCTGTCCAACTAGTGCAACAAAACAGATGACAAGCCTATGGAAATTACTCTCTGGGCTTACCTAGATAAAATTGACGATGTGAATTCATACCCAAAAAACTAAATTTATGCAGAACGAATAACTAGAAAAAAAAGAAGCCTAACCAAAAAATAATAGTAGTAATTCGAACAAGCAATGCATTGTTGTCTGCATTAGTAATTGGAACGCCATTTTATCATTGTTAAGAAACAAAAGATGATTTATAACACAGTAAGAATAATAGCAACCAAACTGACATTCGTGAAATTGGCAAAAGAAAGTAATCGCTTAGCTCAATTAAATGAAAAGAACTTCCAAAGTGAATAAAAATGGTCGTATCTAAGAAAAAAATTCCAGGTACATAGTTTTGTCATCACTCTAAAGCATAAAAACGGCCTGTTTTAAACTGATGCAACATGTTGTCTCTAGGCATGCAACCATATAGAACCAATAATTTCTAAGCCAGTACAAGAGGCTGCTATTTCCAGCAATCATTCAAAAGCAGCAGGCAAAACCAAATGAAGCACATAAGTTGGCTATATGCCCTCGGAAGTCTCTTCATCTTTTGTTGCCTCAGGATCTGTTCCCTTTTAACTAATAAAATTGTTACAATTGACAGACAACAAACAGAAAATTTAAGATCCAATTAAATCAGGCGTTTCTGCCTCGATGGACAACAACGCGTTGTGTACTTTTCCTGTCCAACTGTCCAGTCGATCCCGCAAGGATTTTATCTGTTGAATACCCAAAACTCTTGGTTGCACCCACGAAACATGTACGGTGCCATCAACTTGATCAATTATACCCTCAATCAGATGAACCTGCAATTTTTTTTTCAAATACAAGCTTAATAATGTAGCACATTTACCAGGACTCCGATGATCTTTCTAAACAATAAAAATCAACACCCCATATGTAGATTTCAATACACACACATTTCTCAGAAATAACATGGACAGCTGTTTCTAAAAAAAGTGTGTACAGAAATGCAAAGCACACAAAAAATGAAGCTTGCTTCTATGGTGCTTAGTTATAAACATCTTGGTAAAACAGCACAGTGCATTTTTCCAAACCAAAGCAATTTCCGGCGAAACCCCCCAAGTCAAACACTGAACAGGAATAGAAAGACCAGTACATACAACGTGTTAGAACAACAAAATTTCAATATTAACAATTGAACGTAAATAAAGGACAGCAAAAAAGTAAAAACTACCATTTCTATTATGCAAATAAAACATTTTTCAACTTTGAACGATAAAATCTGCCAAAAGATGGAAGCGATCATTTGCAGAATAGCAAAAATACTTTAGGTAAAAACCAAGAAACAACATAATTCTTCAGGTGATAGCATGAGGTCCACATCTTAATGACAGGATACAAGTTTAAAACATGATTTACTGTGGTTAAAGATTGACACATCTTAAAAGATTATATAAACCAATCGACAAATGAGGCAGGTAAAAAAGAATAACTCAAAGAAATCAAGGAAGTTTCACATTCACCCAAACCCATAAGTTGATAGATGGTAATAAAGGAAAAACAATGAACATCTTAAAAAACATTTTTTGAGAACTTCTAGTTGGACTTACAGAAAGACTCTTCATAAGGAGATGCTCCACATCCTCTATAGAAAGTTTTGTACGCTCCGCAATTACACTCAAGGGAATAGTTCGATCTTCCGAAGGCCGACTGCAAATAACCACATATAGTTTTGAGTTAGAAATAAAACAAACAGTTTCAAATTCATCTCCAATTCCAAATGTGACAATTTTGACAATATAATTAATGAATTTATACCTGAATATAATTTCCATCAGACAGAGAATGTTGATCTTTTCCAACAGCTTCTGTTCATTTTGAACTAGTGCTGGTTGAGCCCTTAAAGCAGCATTATGCACCTGACATAATTCTTGATATCTAACCAAATCACCAGAATTAAATGCCTGCAGAATATAGTAGAGCCATTCCACCTTTGTCCCCAGGAGGCTCTTAATCTGTTGAAGGTACAATAAAGTGTTATCAAACTTAGTAACTTAAATAGATAAGTGGAGTGAAGAAATTTCAAAGAACAGGCATTCCAAAACTTGTTATGTAAATACTCACAATAGGATGGGCTAGTAGCTCTCCAAAGTTGTAGATGTTATCCCCCAGCAGGGCAGAAAGGGATAAGTCAAATGCCAAATCCTAACAGATCACAAAAAAAGGTGCATTAACTAATATCATATCTGGAGATAAATAAAAGAAACCATATATGAGGTGGACTACAACAAACTCTCCTGTAATCTCAACTCAAAGTGGAAGAACGAGCAAAAAAATGAATTAAACAACCCATATTCAGTTTCAATTTTACCAAAATAATAAAAGCATCACCCTGATTCAAAGGACACTACATTAATTTTAGTAAGGACAACATAGAAATCTCTGAAGTGTATATTTAATAATGAAAAACCAATTAGGTTTACCTTTGTATTGGATGATATATGAAGAAATGCAGTTAGAAGCATTACTTAGCTTTAATTATCACTAAGATTTAAGACCTAGGAAGCATGAACCCCTTAAAGCCATGTTATGTATAAGAAGAACGCAGTTAGACGCATTACTTAGCCTTAATTACCATTAAGTCAAAAGCCATGTTATTTCACCTTTGTGTAAAACACAGACTACAGATTAATGTTGGATACTTCATGGACTTTTGAATACTACTTAATTGTATTTTTGTTTTTAGCATTTTTATGAGTTTATATATCAACATAAAGCTAGGAAATTAGGAATCCCTTGGTAATAAGAAAAATGCAAACATTTTGTTATATTTACAATAACTTAAGTCTTAAGCTATCTTTAAAATATTGATTCTCTCTTTTAATCTGAGATTTATGTTATCATTATGTTGATTTAATAGTAATTGCAGGTGCTCAATTACAGACATGTTATATCTTACAATTTTAGAATTTTGTCATATTCTCAGTCTGTCAATATGTGTCTTGTGTTGTACATACTATCTAGAAAAAGAGAACTTTGTAACTCAATGTTAGAGTATAATTTAGCTACAATGTCCCCTTTGTTCCTTGATATAAAGAATCCAATCCTAAAATCCAAATTAATGAAGGGGATAGCCACCCAGCAAATAGACGTTTAGCTACTGTGAAACACGTTCTCCTGTCTCATATACACAAGTTATTCCATAGTAGCTAAATTTAGAGAAAAAATATGCCTAAAACCTACAGTTAGATGCATAAAGAACAAAATTTATTAGTCACTACCCCCCAATGTAAATTAACCAACAGCCTGAGTTCTAAGCCATAGAAAAATGTCAGTTATTATCCATCCATCACATTATACTATCTTCAATCAACAAAACATTTCAGATTATTTTCTACAACATACCAGCTTGAATGAGTCAGAGAGAGACTCCACTGATGTGTATGCCAAGTAGAGAAGAGCACTTTTGTAGAACTCAGCAAATTCCTGACGAGATTTGTGATATTGAGAAGATACCCAGAAATAGCTTGCATACACAGTTGGATCAATATCTGTCATGCTGTCTAGTGTACTCTTTCCATTTTCTAGAAGACTCTTGCATTCCTTTTGGTCCCCTTGCTCAAGCTTAAATAAGGCAATTTGCATCTTAATATATAGGATGGGCTCTTCAATGCGCTGCTCTCTAGTGGCTTGCAGTTTCTCAATGACCCCTTCTAGATAACCAATGGCAGCTTCTTTCTCAGAATACTGTCGAGAAACCATCACAGCAAAATGTGCAAGCTTGAGAAGGTTGATTTTGGTCTCGAAGTCAGTGATGAAATTGTTATATAATTGTATCAGAGCATCGCCAGCCTGAAAATTCAAAGTAAGAACAATTGGTCAAACAAATATATTATAAACCTCGATAGTAGCATGCACTGCGGAGCAAATTAACAGACTAAAAGTCATGCAAAATGATATTAGAAGCAAAAATGAAATAACAATGTGCACAAATTGTGTAACATCATTGATGGCATTAAACACAGTAGGCAATGGATGAGAGGTAGCATTAGTAAAACAACCACTATCACTAAAAAATGAAGTTAGAGACAAATTTTGCAAAAGTTTTGTCATAACATGTTTCTCAGTAGTAAAATAAAATGACAATTTAGACTTGATTTCTTCATTTTCAATTTCCAATGGTAATCAAAATTCAAATGTATTATACAATACGATAAGATTGAATGATGGTTCCCATAGATGACCAACACTTCCTAGTTGAAGAATTCCATTTCTTTGGGAAAGTTGCGATCAGTCCATTTCAGAAGAAAAGAATGTGATAAAAAATTAGACAGACTAAGGATGTAACAGTTTGAGTCAAAGATCCTCATTCAAAACAAACCAACTCAACAAATGGGGAAAACTCCATAATAGTTTACTATACATATAATCACTCGAGCCATTTCTGAAAAGCAAAAAATTACAAGACTAACTTGATCTTGTTGAAACAAAATATTACACGACACTATGATCATTTATGGTCTTTAACTTATCAATCACATTTTCAAAAAGGCTTACCATATCTCAAACCATGATATTATAATAAAAGTGAAGCTTTCTGCATAAGTTATGAGTTTCAAGGAAAACACTATAATGCTTGAGTGAAGTTAAAACCAAAATATAACCACACAAAAATACCGCTACAACTTTAATCCCCCATTCACCTCCCTCCCCACAAAAAATAATACAAGTCCAAATCAAAAAGCCCCAAAATTCAGTTTCCAACAAAATCCTAATTCTAATATCACAAACAAGTGAATCAACATAACCCTAAACCCTACCTAACATTCTCGGATCCAAAACAAAACCTAAACATACATTCACTTAAAAAAAAGTCGCCACCTTTACCACAATTCCAATCACAACTCAAAAAAACAAAACCCTAATACCAGCACAATCATCACCGTCTAAACTCCCAAACAAACTTAAAAATCAGAAACCCTAATCTTAACCGAACGGAAATATAAAATTCAGAAAACAGAGAGTGAAAGTATTGAAGCAATTGAAAGTGTAAAGAGTGTGTTGAGAGAGAAGAAAGAGAAGAGTTGGACCTGAAAAACAGCAAGAGCGAGGAACTGTTCGAGCTTGAGAGTGAGCTGATGCCATAGCTTCTTCTGGTACAGATCTTCAAGAGAATTGTACCAATCGGAGAGCTCAGGATGCGAACTTCGAAGAGATTCCAAGTATTGAAGAGCAGCCATGGCGATTCAAAGCGAGAAAACTCTGAAACAAAGAAAGAAACACGAAAATAGGAAATGAAACTCTATTCTCTTGTGTTTTGAGGTCTTTCTAGTTTTATTTATTTTATTTTACTTTTTACTTTTTATATAAATAATAAATGTTTTATTTTATTTTTTTAACTTGTTTTGCTTCGGCTCAAAGAAATGCATAATAATAACAATAATGGAGTAACAACTAGAATCTAGAGATCGGTTTATTAGGCCGACGTGGTTTTTGTGATTTGGTAATGGATTTCTCTAACTTGGGTTTCAAGCCCAAGTTTCTTGAGGACCATTGGGTTACAATCATTTGGTATAATACTTTTAGTTAAGAAATTGTATATTTATTCTTTTATCTCTCAATGTTTTTAAATATTTAAAAATATTATTTAAATTGATCAATTTAAACGTATAAAATATATATTTGAATTAGTTAATTACGTATAAAATATATATTTGAATTAGTTAATTATGTGAGTTCTATTTTTAAAAAAACATATATATGAAATATTTGAAACACAATTATGTTTTGAATTTTTTTATAAAAAATGAAAAATTTGGACTAAAAAAATAGATACAGTCACACTCCCTTGATGTTATGGATTTTTGAACAAATTTAAAAATAAAAATGAGTTTTTAATAATATAGGAGAAATGATTATTTTGTGATTTTAGTGGATTGGTGGTGGAATGGGATTTAGGAAGAGGAATCCAAGTAAGTTATTCATAATTTTAAGTGGGTTTGATTTGTGGGTTCATTTTGATATGAACTCTTGTGTTACAATTGATCATTTTTTAACATAGAAAATGAATATCTATAAACTTTAATGAAAAAAATGTTAGTTATATCTTGTTTAGTTAATTCTCTCGGACACATAGAAGTAATTTGAGATTAAGAAGAGTATCACAAATGACATAAATGGAATAATTTCTGATGAAAATCTTAGTTGAATCAACTTGGGATAAATTAGGTTAATAAGAGAAAAAACAAATAAAAAAAGAGAAATCGAGGGAAAAATCAAAGCTTGGAGAGAAGCATGTTTCAATTTCTCACAAATATATAAGTGGATACTACATAGGTCGGGCCATCGAATCTTAGCCCAATTCTTATGTAGCTGAATCCTCAATAGAAAGGTATATAGAATGTAAATGGTAAAATTATATGAAATTCAATTTTATTATATTTTAATTAAATACAATAATTAAATACATATCATGTATGAAAATAAAAAATATAATATAGTTTTTATCCGAACAAAAAATATTACATTCAACTATCAACTTGCGTGACCACACTCGACTAATAGATGCACAACTATCGTCGAGTTAGATGCCAAGATCTCGGTAGGCCAAACCAAAGGTTCGACAAATACATTTGATAGGCAACGATGCTGCAACGATATTTTATTATGGTAGACATAATAATACTTGAACTTTATTCATAAATAATTTATAATTGAAATTTCTTCTACCCAAGTATTGTAATGTATTTCTAAAGTAAATTTGATTACCTTGTGAGAATGCTCCAATCTTGTGAAAGTTTGCTTCTAACCCTCATCGTGACTTTTTCAAAAGAAAATACTCTACATTTGTTATGTATTAGTGAAAGTTTTACTTTTTTTCCTTCACCTTTAACATAGTACTTATACCCTCACAAACTTTAATCAATAAATATTTTAACTTTACTTATCGTTTTTCTCTAAAGATTTCCAAACTTAAATATCATTTTTAATATTTAAAAAATTAAACAACTCAACAAATTTTCCACATTTAAAAAATCCAAAAAACTAAACAAAATTATTTAGTAAATATTCAGAATATAATCAGGTTATCCAAAAAAAATATCAGTGTCGGGATTAGCGGAGGCTATGCTGACGCTACACCAAAAAAAATCAACAAAGTTAGCATTCATCCCTCATGTGTATTGCATCGACACTAACTTTTTTAAAATATGAAAAATTTAATTTAAAAATTAAAAATTTAATTTAAAAATTAAAAATTAAGAATATATTTATTTTCCAAATACTTCGTAATTGAAATTGATAGAATAAATTCTTAAAATGTGAAATTTTTATGTTCGAAATAATTCATCCAAAATATAAGAGTATCTAAGATTTTTCAAAGAGTAAAAAATGCTACAATATTTAAAAAAAAAAACGCTTTACTCGTGCTATAGATAATTTAAAATAAATAAAAATTCAAAATAAAAAATAGAAAACTTACTTCTCTTACGACAATTTTAAATTTGGATTTTACATAACATATTTGTGTTTAGATAAATTCAAAAATTAATTTTTTGAAAAAGAAATTCTAAAAAATTTACTTCAATTCTTGTTAATTTGATAAAATATATAAATATATTTTCTATTTGTTTACTATGTTGAAAGGTACAAAGTAGAAAATTTGGGCTATAGAAAATTTTTGAAGCCCCGAAATAACCTTAAGAGAGCCCACTTCCAGCTTTGACCACATTTTATCTTCACAACTTCAACCACATTAGAATTAGAATCGTCTACACACATAGCAAAGAAAAAATTTCAATTTTCAGTGTTATTTCAATCTCCTTATAACCTTTAAAAAAAAAAAAGAAATGCCTGATAATTTTTTAAGAGACTTTTAATAATTTTAAAAACTATACACAATTAATATCCAAATAAAGTAATTTATATTTTTGCATTTTAATTGGTCTCTAAAAATATATTAATCCCTTAATTTTCTCATTCAAACACATTCCTAGGATATGGTTAGTCCTAAAAAAATTAAATTTTTTAATCATAAAAATGTCATTATTAATTATAATTACTTTGTATCTATAAAGATTTATGTATAAAAGTGAAAAGTACAAACTTTTGGAATCATGTAATAAAATGAAATGTTTATAATTAAAAATAAAATAAACATATTTTCAAATCAAATTGATGCGATCCTAGTAAAAAAGCAGCCAAGGTTCCTTAAAAATAACATACAGTTCACCAAAAAAAAAGTTAATAATACAGCATGTAATGCACTGATGATAATATATAAACTAAACAGTGAAACCTCTCACGATTCCTTGCTTTGCCCCCACTCTAGAGAGTAAATGCTTTTCCTTTTTCCACCAGTCCACAATAAAATGATTATACCAAAAGTTTCATACAATTTTGATTGCCAACCAAACATGAAAATTTATCTCTAACATAAAGCACTCTTTTGTTATACATGTCCATTATGACTTTAGGTGACAATATGATAATTGGCAATTACTAAACCCACCATCCAAACCAAACCCAATTTAAAAAGCTAGCAACACTCATTGTAACATCTTTTCATTTTTTTATTAGATAAAATTTATGTCTTTATTAAAAAAAAGTATCGTCCGATGAAAAATCAAAAACCATTTATATGAATTGTTTGATCTTAAATAAATGGTCGAGATTGCATAACACGTATAATTATTATGTGATAAATTTACTATAGAGATTCGGGTCCATAAGAGTGATTGATGCTAGCCCTCATAGGTCATGAATAAATTTACCTTGTGACTTCATTCCAAAGCAAAGTTATATATTATCCTTTATAACTCTTATATATTAACCCCTCTTTCCATGACAAAGGTAACAAAACAACAACAACAAAAAAGCAAAATGGTGCAGAGGGTCTCACTCACAGTAACATGCTTTATTCTTTTCCTTCTTGTCATAGTTACTACATCATTGATAACATTTAGTTGGGAAAGAAAGACATGGATGAATCATGGAAGCCATCGTGGCCACAGGAAACATCTTGTCAACCCAACAACAGAGGATCCATTTCACCTGCTTCGTGAGTTTCCTGTGTAGTAGTTTTTGTTTTCACTTGCTATATGAATCAGTGAAGTTCATGTTTTTCAGTGTTACTCTTCATACCCATTATTTCTCTTTTTATGTCCAAATTGGTCCAAGAATTTCATTCCTTGTGTCAATGTCTTGCTACAAAACACTCTTTTTTTATGTTGGTAGAAAACAAACACTCTT
>NC_021167.2:8070800-8105247 GCF_000331145.2 Cicer arietinum | reverse complement strand
TTTCAGTTTCAACTTCCAAGACTATGTATGTCTATGTATATATTTGATAATTTGATATATCAAACATATCCAAATTCTGCTTTCTCTTCGTGATGTTATAAATTATGTATATGTATATGATTTAGAGGCAAAAAAAAAAAAAAAAACTCTTGATTTGGTGGAAACATAGAGAAGTAATCAGATTATGTATGATCTGGATTTGCTTGTTAGCTAGTTGGTAGAGAAGATAAGTTTCAGTACAATAATTAATCAATATGGATGAAAAGTCGTTGCAAGCATTATGCCAGAGCCCACAACTAACTATATAGATGTTGACTAGCCAAAAAGAAAGAAGAGTTTAACAAATAATGACATTGTAGTTTTACAGTTTTATACCATATCATACCATAAAGTCGAAAACATAAATCTCATCTCATTGAATGTCAATGTAAAATTATTTTACACCGACAGTTTTACACTGATAAAAGATATTCTTTTTCTCAAAAACAATAGTTGTTGACTTGTATATTTGGATAAGTTTCAACTAGTCACTGCCAATGAAATGAATTCATCTTTCTTTTCTGTTTTTAAATTCAATTGCAACAAGTTCAAACAAGAAATATTGCCTTTGTCATAAAAAATTAATTTGCCTTCCTTAATTACTAGTAGCTGGTTCAACTGGATTTGGTAAGGATGCAATTTATATCTACAAAAGTTGTGTGTTCCAATTCATCATTAGTAGATAATAATATAATTAGGTTTAATTATCCATCCTTATTATTTATTTACTGGTATAATTAAGTTTGCAACTATGGTGGAACCATGACTCTTAACTCTCATGCTTCCTGCGCCACAAGTTTCACATAATTACAATTTTATCTCAATTTAGAAACAAATCAAACAAATGGTTGGCAATTTTATTGAGAAAATAATTAATGGGCTGTCAATATATTGAGTTAATTAAGTGCATCAATATTTTGGTTAATTATTAATATATGAAAACAAATTTTGAAAAGGGCTAAGTAATAACTAAGGTAGTTGTTGGTGTTTCAGATGATGCCACTTAACAATAACGGCTAATTTCATTAAATTAATGTATGAATCAGATTCCATTTTGGGTGCTTTTTAAAATATAGTCGCACTAGGGGTTGTTATCATTAGATTAGAACTATTAATTAAAGTCACAGCTGAAAGCAACAATTAGAAAATTTTGGTAATCATTTTCATTTGCATTTGCTCAGTGACAATTAAAAGAAGCACTACCCTTGATGTGAAGTAGAAAAATATTTTCTATGTTGAATTGGATAGTTTAATTAACCAAAGAATCATTCATGGTCATGGTTTTGAACAACTCAGAGAAAGATTCGAACAGTTGGGTAGAAGACTTCTAAAAGCATATTTTGGGAATCAAATAATAGGAATGGAAATATGATATGGAGAATCAAAATATGCTAAATATAGACACTGTGATCTTATTTGATTGTGCTTTGATTTTTTCTTTTTTAGTTTTTAAAACAAGTATTATCTGTTTTAGATTCTTAGCTTTAAAAACAAGAAAGCAATAAACAATTTTGAAAACAAATTATACAAAACAACTTAATCAAACAAGTTTTTTAGTTATTTAAAAAACAAAATAGTTTTAGAAAAGAAAATTCAAACAGACCCTATGAATAGCTTGGTTATAACCGTGGTGAATTTATTGTGAGCTTGACAACAATGAAGAACATTGTTGTCTATCATGGATTGTAGAAAAAACAGTTTGTTCAAATCCTATTATGCTTCAGAGCTATTGTGTCGTCATAGCTGCTATTTTACAACCTGTTATACTTAATTGTGTCTCGCGGAACAATAGTAATTTATTCAAATTTTGCTACGCTATAATATTATAGCACAGTTATAGCTGCTATTTAATAATATTGTAATCAACATGTAATTCAATATGAACAATGTCTTAAACGCATTGATAAATTTCACTCTTGGCTAGTTTTAACTTTTATCAAGCATGGCCTAAGTAAACTGAAGCATTTATCAAGAATACACACTACAAAAGGAAGTCAGAAATAAGCTCAAACTTAACAGTAGACCAAAAGTAGAAATTCAAATTATATTACTCGAGTCGTCATATAAAACAGCGAGTAAAAGTGAACCTTTTTTTCAATCAGTATACATATGAATATACACACGCATATTGGGGGGTATATAGCATTGAGCTAGTAATAAAGGATGACAAAAAATGAACACTGTAACTTTATGACACCAAAATACCACATTAAAAACAATACCAGCTTAGATGCCTGACTCTTCAAGAAGTTTTAGAAGGTTATGCTCGGGAGCACTAAGAGACGGTAGGATCATTCGATTGGAGTGTGATCTTCGTGGTCTAGTCCCAGCACCTCCGGACTCAAGGGCTCCTCCTTCTTCCTTCATTACTGGCAGGTCGCCTCTTCGACGCACCGTAGCCGATGCTCGTTCTTTCCATATTCTTCCATCCTGATGATTGAGGAATAAGATTTCAGAATCTCAAAACCTAAGAGTAATCCATCATAGTATTTGTAATAAGATAAGAGAATCATATAAACTACCTCCATTACTTTTCCAAACTTATTTTTAGATTCTGAAAGCTAAATTGTTTGTTTATATCAATGCCGGTATGTGGCGATAACTATCATAAGTAACACCTATTAGTGCAATAATAAGCCTCTGGTCGCAATTTACAAGCAAAATAATCACAGTGTGATTATTTAAATGTATGGTAGATGCTTTAATTGAGAGATTGTTTCAAGGTTTGAACACTAGACCTCCTGCTTAAAACATTTTCGATATCCCTTTACTCACCAATTGAACTACCTAGTTAGAACAAAGGTATACGCAACTTAATAACCAATTCCACCTTGCCAAGTTGTGTGAAACCTCAATTATCCCCTCAAGTATAATTAAAAGTAATGTGCATTAATGGCACCAACTATGTCATGCA
Source organism: Cicer arietinum (assembly GCF_000331145.2). Classification (NCBI taxonomy): domain Eukaryota; kingdom Viridiplantae; phylum Streptophyta; class Magnoliopsida; order Fabales; family Fabaceae; genus Cicer; species Cicer arietinum. The sequence goes on along the minus strand of NC_021167.2, from coordinate 8,102,294 downwards.
TTTTTATTGCAGTTGCACTAAGAAGTCACGAGCACGGACAGGGAGAACTAAAACAATTAACACGAGAACTATTTTAGGAAACAAATAGTAAGATACAACAGCATCACATAATATTGTAGTCAGCCATTTATGCAATTATGTTGAGCTTTCTAAATAATTTCTCTAAGCAGTCTTAAAGAAATAGTTAGTTGAAGTAAAATCTTTTTAAGTTATCTGATTACTAAGGCATTAACAAGATATCATACTTCATATATTTTTACTCAAAAATAAAATTAATGCACAACTCAAAAATAAAATTAAAAGCCTGGCAATCTATTCAAAATGCACAACTCAATAAGGCTTCTCATTGTTTGGGAGCTCAAGCATTTAATGCAAAACAAGGTGACAATAATATCGTGCAAATATTGCAAATGAAGAAATTTAGCACGGGTTTGAAAATACTCATGATAAGATAACATACAATACTGACACAAACGAAAGAGAGACTTTAGTTACAGCCACCCAACAACACAGCCAGGTTTGACACACTTTTAGATTACCAATTAATAACAAAGAATACAATTAGGGTGTGTTTGGATTAACTTATTTGAGTTTATCTAGTGATATAAGCCCTTGTAAGACTACTTGGAAGAGCTTATAGAAAAAACTTGTGGCATACTACAAAATAGCTTATGAAAGCAGCTTATAGCTAATATGAAAACAATTTGATGTTATTTTATCTTTTGTTAATGAAATAGAGAGTTTACAATTACAAATAAATATTTACATGATAAACACTTATATTATACGCGTTTAATTAAACTGTTTATCCAAACATGGCCTTAGTATTGTTTGAGCTGCTTAAACTTTTATCAGTTCAAAATTTAAACAAACAATTTTGCAATATAGTAGCATAAGAAAACCACATATTTGTCTTACATTAAGAATAGATGGTTCTGGTAATGGACACTGAATTGGTCGATCATTATCAAGAGGTTCAACAGGGTGTTCAACTGGCTTAAACTCCACAGCCACTTCAATTCCATGAGAAGTGGCAGTGGCAGCACTTGCAGCTACAGAAGCAGCAGCCTCTGAGTTTGCAGGCAGCACTTCCCTCTCATCCTGCATCATATGAAGTAAACACCCAATGCAACAGTAAATTCAGTAATAAATATAAGATCATGTCACCAATTAAAACTCACCCACATAACTTACCAAATAAACATAAGGCCTGTTTAGATTGACTTATTTGAGTTTATCTACTAGCATAAACACTTGTGAGACTATTTGAAAGAGCTTATGGAAACAACTAATTTCATAAGTTGTTTTTCCATAAACTCTTCAAGATAGCTTATGAAAACAACTTATAGCTTATATGAAAACAGTTTGACATTATTTTAGGTTTTGTTATAGAAAAAGCTTAAACTTAAGCACTTATATATGCTATAAGCACTTAACTAACCTGTTTATCCAAACAGGTTCATATTTCTAAACTCAATTCCATAGACTTCACTAATTTTCCCAATCCAGCACCAAACCACATCAATATTTCATTGAACTCACAAGTCACAAGTCAAGTTAACACATAGTATAAATTAATAATCACTTAACTTAATCGATTTTCTTTAAATTCATAAAAACTATTGAACCTCCAATACAACAACACGAAGGGGCCAGAGTCAAACAGCCAAAGCAAATTAAATTTGAACCAAATTTTGATCCAACAACACAAAAAAAAAAAAAAAAAACCAATGTCGGAACATTTTACAAACATCTGCTTCTACGAATTGGGATGATCATAAAACTAAAAATAGAAAGGCATAATAATAAAAAACCACAAAATCATTTTTGAATTGCAAATAAAGTTTTGATCATTAATAAAGAGAAACTCTTACCAGGGCACTTTGCGTCCGTCGGTGGATATTCCTTCCAACTGAGAATCTTGAAAACAAACCCACCATTTTTTTCAGCTCGAAAACCAATACCCAAGTAGAAAAAAACGATCTTTTTGACGTTGGTTTGATTATCTAGTAAAAGGGTCGATTTACCTTTCAGTACTTGACAGTTGTTGTTTTCAACGAGCTAAAAGTAGTGAAATCAGTGCTTGCATGAAACGGGTCCTGAACCGGGTCAAGTTCGGCCCGAATTACGTGCGGTTGCTTAGAGATAGAGAGAAAGAGAGAGGAAAGGAATCGTTTACTTGGCGTGAAGGATGATGGGTTTGGTTTGTTGTGTTGTGTTGTGCTGTGCTGTGTGGCGGATTCATACGTTAACAACAGCAATAATGACAATGATTAATAATAATCTATCAATATTAAGGGTTCGTTTGTCAAATACCAAAAAAAAAAACAACAACAAGTTTATAGCAAATAGCTTTTTTAAGTTACTTGTCAAGTTTTATAATTGTTTTTTAATGGGATAAGCTATATTTTAGTTTCTAGTAGGTGAGAATATTATTTTGATTTCTGACTTAGAAAAAGAAAATATACTAACTTTTAAATCATCAAAATACTTCGTACAAGATACAATTTAATATAAATATTTAAAAAAAATATAAAATATTATTAAAATAGTACATGATTATTATAATATTATATATTAAATTGGCTAACATTTTAATTATTAAAAAATTAATTTTAAATTTTTATTAAGTCACAAATAAAAATAACAATGTTCGATGCTTTTAAGGACTAAAATATACTTTAGTAATTTTTATGAGTTTATAATTTTTAGTGTTTTGTATTTTTCTTCTATTTTTACCTTTACTATCTTAATTGAAAATTTTAAAATATTAATTTAAAATATATCTTTTACGTTATTTTATATTTTTAATTAGTTCAACTATTAATTTTATTAAACACTTGTTAAAACAACTAGCTTGTATAACTTGATCCACTGTCAACTAGTTTATCTTCTATACTATTTTTTTTCAAACATTGCCTAAGAAGAGATTAAGAGTACGTTTGGTTAGAATTTTTTTAACAATAATTTTTTTTTAAAATTAAATAATTATTTTAAAAAGTTTTCACCTCTTTGTTTCTGTTTTTAAAAATATCTAAAAAATAGTATAAAAATCAAAAAATGTTGAATAAATTTTCATAAAAACTGATTTTTTTATAATCATCGTATTCTTGAAAATTCAATAAAAAATATTATGTCTTTGTAAATAAAATACATATTATTCATTATGTCTCATTTCTTACAATTTCTATTGACTTGGATATTAGAGTCTTACATATATCCACTAATCAATAATAGTCGTTTGGCGCTGTCACCAACAATTCTTAACCGTATGCATTGATTCCGTACATATCAATATTGTAAAGACACACTTGAAGAGTATATAATTCAAAGAGTATCTTATTCTTTCTTATTATATTTTCCTCTCTTCTATCTTTTCCTCTTATTTATATGAAAATGTTTTGCTCTTATTTTTATTATTTTATAACAAAATACAACTTTTTAAAAAATTTAGATGACAATTGAGAAAGTAATTACACCACATCAAACAATCATAATCATAGTTATGTCAATATTTAGCTTAATGCGAGAAAATGATGAATGTTTACATATTTCAAAATAATAAAGACCAAAATAATATTTAAAAAATAAATGAGTATTAGGCAAAATTAAATTGTACACTCGTGTGATGTACAAGAAGAAAACTATAAATTAATATAAATATAATTATTTTAAGGGATAATTTAAAAAAATTATTGAAATTAAAGTTGGTAATTAGTTTTGATATATTTTTCATATTATATTTTAAAATACACAAAAATTACTACGTTAATAGGTCTACGCCTATTATTTTATATATGCAGTAGGTATTTTACATGAACTTCAAATAGGTTGAAGCGTTTATAAAAAAAAAAATTGAGCTTGTAAAAAGTAAATTAAGGATATTAATAATAAAAATAAAAAAGTAAAAATAATGTTAATACAAACTAAGGAGAAACAATTATTTTTCTAAACTTTGAATTTGTATTGTGAAAATTTCATTAGAAAAATATAATAAACAAGAACACGAATAATAAATATGAGAACAAAAAAGGTAAAAAGTAATATAAAAAAAAAAGTAATCAGTTTTTACCCGTCTTTACACTTATAAATAATATCAAAGATCTCGGTGGTCAGAAAAATTATTTAAATTTTATATTTAAATGATTTGTTGGAGTTAATTTTATGCAAGATATATATGATATAGAGTTTAAGAAGAATATTAAAAAAACAATATTTGTCTATTAATATATTTGTTTCAAAAGTTTTATGAGATTGCTGTAATTGAAAAAATGTGTTGAAACTATACTAAAAAAAATAGAAACAAAAAGACAAATAAATATATTGAAATCGTACGAAAATAATAATAATAACAAACAGAAAAAATAATGTTATAATATTGTGTGAAATAAATAAAATCAGAAATGAATGCAAATACCTATAATGATATGCTATAAATATTGTGAAGAAAAAAAAAGTTAGAAACCAAAGGGCAAATAAAAAAGTGAAGAAAAGTTATAAACCAAAAGACAAATAAATAATTAAGTATTGTGAGAAATAATAAAGTTATAAATTAATAAATAATAAAACATAAAAATACCATCAATTTAAGAAGAAAAAGTTTCATGTATACAGTTAATAATTTATATATAAATAAAGAAAATTATATTTAAGTTTAATATATAAAACAATTATAAAATCCAATGAGAGAATATATTGTTATGTATTTGTTCTTCGTTTTTATTAGACCATATAAAACTAATTTATTGCAGATATAATTTTTTCTTAAATATATTTAAAATACGTTGGTTTCTTTAGTGTTAAAAAAACCTTAATTTTGTTAGATATTTTATTTTTCTTCTCTATAAAAAGAAAATTTTATTTAAAATTCTTAAATATATAAAAAATATAATATTAATTTTTTATGATGGTGTTTAAAGTGAACCATTATATAAATAGTTAATTACAGACTATGATTGAAAATCGTTAGATCATATTATTTTATTATAATTTATAATAAACTCTTTTATATTAAATAATATTTTCATTTTTTTTTCTTTTTTCTCTCCCGACTTTCGAAATATTAAACACTATTAGAAATTATAAATGAAATGAATTTCAATTTCATAATCAAAACGCTCACTCAAAAAAATCACTAAAAATAATATATATTTTTTATTTAAAACCATTCAAATAATTTGAATTTGTTGTTGTAAAGAAAATCGGCTAATACCACTTTGAATTTCTACATTTTCTTCTTTGGTTATTTTATCACTTTTTTTCTATGTTTTAGTTCTTAAAAATAACCGTTCTCTACGTCCATTCATATAAAAGTTTAAGATTGTTATTTGAGAAGGAAAATTGCAAGTGGGGACTTAGGGAATGAATGCTTCACCATTTTTAATCGTATAAATTGTCATAAAAATGGAGGAATTTACATGAACTTATTTTGATGTAAGAGTTTAAAATTGTGGTCTACATTTGAGGCACTTAATGAAACCCTCACGCCATTATCACTAAAAAATAAAATAAAACATATTTTTATCTTACATATTAATTTCAAAATAACCTTAAAAAAAGTGGAGAGAGGTCGACAAGTACTCTTTAATTCCATACAATAAATCAATTCAAATTAAAAGCAACAAAAAAGTAATTCAAAAATTGAAATAAAATAAGAAAAGCAACCGAGAAGACCCTAAGCACGCACGCAACATAGCGGCGAAGAACATCGGAGAAGACGACGATGATAAATAGCGATGATATTTTAGACGACGAATGGGACGAAGACGTTTTTCAAGAGCTACTTAAAGTCGAAGTTGCTCTCTCTGCAAAACCCAAAACCCACAGCACCAACCATTCTTCTTCTTCTTCAACTTCGCCTTCTTCCTCTTCTATCTCTCTCCAACATCAACAACAACTACAACCGCCTATTTCCAATGTCTCTGTTGATTTCTCACCTCCTCGTGTATTTTCTCAAAGGCCTACGTATTTCGATTCTTCCCCTCCTAAACCATCAAATTCCAATAATAAGGACTTCGAAACTCACCGATTCAAGGTAACTCACAAATTAGGTCTAAATCACTTTGCGTTTTCCATTACACGAATTTTATCAATTTTGTTCATACGCGCTTTTAGTTTTTTGGAACTAGTAACTCTCAGTTGTTTGCTATCGTTTGTCATTTGCTGCATGATGTTTTAGTGAATGAACACTGTATTTCACTACATAGTTCAGATAAGATGTTTAATATTAATATTATAGAGGAAAAGAAACAGTATAATTATTATCACTTCAGTTAACTCAGAAAGATTTAGTTGGGAATTGGAAGTTGAGGGTAAACATAGAGTAACTATGGTGGCATGTAGGATTGGTATGTGTCTCATATTGTCTATAGTGGACTAATGTTTGAAAGTGGTTTGAAACTTTAGTAACAATTGATGACATTCTTTGTAAGTAGAAGCTTGTAGTTGTACTCGTCCTCACGACTGAGACAGTGGCTGAATTGGTGTCGGTCCAACAAAAAAGAAGAAAAATATTGTGCCTCAAAACTAAACTTAGGTTCGTTTTCTCTTGATTTTGCCATAGCAACATTGGTCAAGTCACTATTTTAGTCGTAAAGACGTGGAGGACATTGAACTAGTACTTAAAGATGGCGACGTTGGTCATTGTCGAAGTTTTGAGTGATCTCAAGTATTGGTCCACCGCAGACCACGTGAAACACTTTCCCACCCTAGCAATTGCCACTATTCACACTCATTATCAAGTTTTAATCAATGAAATCGTGTCGCCTTACTTGAAGATGTTTTAGACATATTTCTATAGACATCCTAATTTTGAAACTTTGATTTCTCTATTTGTTACAGATATGAACAACAAAAAATAAACAGATAATCAAAAGAGATTGAAAGAGAAATTGATGTAATATGAAAACTAATTTTATAGTTGAATTGTTGAAATGATTACAATGGTGTGATCTTTATTTATAGGTAAAAATCACTGTAACTGAATCTCTAAATCTAACATAATTGAAACTATCTTGATAACTAATCTATACTAACTGAATCTAACAACCTCTAACAGAATATTTTAGAAGCTTCAGTTAGTATATGATTTCTAATACTATTTGTACCGGTTTTCCTGTTAAGTTGGTTTATGTGTGTGTGTTGGAATTGATGAGGGGGGAAAAGGCTTTTTTATGCTGAAGTGTTCTGATAAATGTTAAACAACCCACGTGCATACACTTTTAGATTCGGTTGACTAAGGACAAAGATGCACTTATAAGTGTATTTTGGCAAGTGTTTGACAAACACGGTTTTAAATGAATTTTATTTTGTTAAGTTGATTTGGTTAAAATTGAGTTTGAAGTGAAGTGAGTTATATTTGAACATACTCTAAAAGCTAGTTTATTTAAAACATATGCAAATTTTTTAATCTACTGCAAAAGCTACTTTTTATCACTTATAGTCTGAATAAGATTTAGAGTCAATCATTTTTTATGATGGGGCCCAAAAATCTAAGTTGTTACTAATATCATGTTTGACATGGAGTACTATCAAGTTTAATTTAATGCTTTCCACCATCCAAAGGTCGGTATAATGAACTTGGTTTTAATTGGTTGATAGCAAGAACAGAGGGAGTCGGGATGTGCTTCGAAGCAGAATACAAATCTGGTATGTTGGTGCAACTATACACATTTGTTGGTTAAATGGCTTCAATTGGCCGATTACAAGATTCTGAGAGTCAGTGAAATGTTGGCAATGGCATGCCTGTCACAACTTCGTTGCATGCTTTCAGGAAAAGGAATGCCTCCAGTTAAAGAAAGAAAGAGACAAGGATGAGAATCAGCCCAAATTTGTGTCTTCTGAGAACGAAGAAGATAATGCCCGTACTAAACGCTCAAAAACCGTAGATAAGTAAGCCATTTTTTTCTTTCTTTTACCCGTCATTTATAGATATTCTGTGTCATTATTGTCCCCTTTGATGCATCTCCAAATTATCTTACTAGAAAACTTATAGTTTAGGTCTCCTATATATTGCAGCTTTAAATCACAGTCGCTTATGTATGTTGAATGATGTGATATATAGGCAGAAGCTATTGAAAATGAACTGCTAAAATGAAAAGGAGGCCTTTGAGTTTCCATTTATAGGTTTACGAACCGAACAAATAAAATGTGTAGCTTTTTCAGTATTTCTATTGGTAAACATATACCTTTCTCTCTGTTTCTATAACTGTATATCATGTATAATTGGTCAGTGGTGAGAGTAACCAGATCTTATTGTAGACAGCCTTGTTACCAACTAGGTATTGACAAACAGTCTCTACTCTCTAATCTAAAAGTTCACCTGAAATAAAGTTGTTAACTTAGTATATCCCATGAGCAGAAGGGTCTTTTTCCATTATGGCCATGATGAATAACTAATCACCGTCTACTATGACAGATGTGAGATTGTATTTTATATTCATTCTCATGTTTTTTTATTCTCTCACTGTTGTGTTGCACTAAAGTTAATATTAATGAGTGACCATTTACCATAGTGGCAGGGATTTTGGAATTCGTGCTCCCGAACATCGTAAAGCCTCTTTAAAATTTCAAATTGGTGTATCTTCAAACAATATGACTGGTAAGGCATGAGAATATTCCCTCTTCCGCATTTAAGAGAATTTCCTGTTTGTTTCTGTCATGATGACACACCCCTGATATGTTTTTGTTGTGTGCCAGTTGAGACCACTGCTAAAGCTAATGGGGTTGAAACAGAAATAGTTAACCATCAAGAAGCTCAAGATCCTCCAACTCCAAGTGGCGATCTTTCTGCTTATCTTGACCTCTCCCAAAAGTTGCTGACAGTATGGGGGTCTCCAAGTGAAAAAGTGCTCAGAAGTGATGTTATATCCAATTTGTTCGCCAGTTGTCAAAAAGATCTTCGTATTCTTTATGGCTGCATGAGCTCGAGCCCACCTTCTGAAATAACACGAAAATTACTTACAGATGTAAGCTCTTCAAGAGTATCTTTGCGTTTCGTCAATGATTGTTTCCATACTCCTGAAGCAGCAAAGGTGTCACATCTTTACCATGTGATGACAAAGGTATTATTTCAACCATGCATTGGTGTATATTTTCCTTTAGAATTCATATCGGTAGTTGCATATTTCTGATCCAATGGAGATATTCCAGACATGAAACAATAACTTGGCTTAAAAAGTCAGTGCCTTTATTGTTGATTCTGTTTTTTTCCCCTCTAAATTACACGGGGTAAAAATCTTGCATGGATTAAGTGAATGTTATTTAGTAGATTATACATACATGGGGTTTTGAGATGGATCTTGCACATAAGTTTTTCATTTATTGTCCATGTTTTTTGTGCATTTAGGAGATTTTCTCATTCTGATTGCTTTTCATGGTTACATATTGGATACTCTTGTCATTGAGCTAGTTTATTGTTCATTTATGTTTGTTGGGTTTGCATATGATCTAGTTATTGGTATGTGTTGCAGATAGCTGATGGAACAGGTGTGTTGGAAACTTTGATACCACCGTTACTTGATATATGTAGTATGGAAAATGTGAGTACTTTTATACTTAATTTGTGAATAAATGTTATTTTTCAAATTGCTCGCAAGCTTATACTACTATATTATAGGTTTATGAACCGAGTTCATCATTTTGTAATCACTGATGACTTATTTTTCCCTTCTTATAGGTTGTTATTGTCCATAGCTCTCTATGTATACTTCATACTCTTCTGAAGCTCCTACTGGAATTGGAAAAGAACTTTGGAAGAAGGTATGCATTATTTAGTTGCATTTTCTGTTGTTTTTAACAACCTTATATTTTATTATTTGTGTCCGTCATGATATATATATTTCAATGTATACATCTACAATCTAACCAGTGGCCCACTGGTTGACCTTGTGACCTGAGATGTTTATCCGAACCTTGTAACCCTGTGGCCTAATGTACTAAGTAATGCTTTAATCATGCTGCTTGTTGAAATCACTACTGAGCCTTATACGCGTTTTACTTTTTTAGTGTTCTGAACCTTTTTTCCCATTTGCAAAAACTGCTGTTGATTATGCTTAATTGTATGTGAAGTGGCTTTTTCTTTCTTTCCTTTCTGCTGTTCCTGTTCTTATGAACTTATGATTTGATCTTTCCAGTGCACTCTGCTCAGGGACAATGTCTTCATTGAAGGAATTTGCGTTGGGAAGGACCTTTTGGATTCTGACGAGTTGGATGGTGTGAAAGATGGAATGCCCTTCAATGAAGAAATGTTGAACAGAAGAGAGCGCTGGAACTATCAAAGTGCCTTACAACCTCATGTGAATTGGTCAAATATTTTTGACATAATGCACCAAATTTCCACGAGAATCACAGAAGAAAACGTGAGAATGGAGGCAATGTCCATTATGATTCTGCTTTTCCTAAGGAGTAGTGCTTACTTTGAGAGGGAGCAGTAAGTTGTGTTCTTTTTTTCTGTTTTAAAATTTGGTGCTGAAGATAGATATTATCATTATGCCATGATAAATTTGCTTGAATACAGGTTTTGCCAGAACACAGTTTTTAAAACTATTTCAGAATTGCTTAAGAAGGATGCTGGGCTACGTGTGAAAAAGAAAACTCTAAGACTTTTGTACCTAGTAGTAAATTGTAAGTTTTCTCCAATAACCAATTCATCAATTTTTTTTTTCATTGAATGCTACATAATCTGATGCCTGTCCCCTGTCATTTCAATTGTTTTTGCCATCACTATATATGTTATATTGACTTCATATCTCATTTATGTCTTTTCTCATGATTTTGTAGTAATGACTTTGAATGAAAATAATTTATTGAAAAAATATCATTTATTATTTGTTGAATCAAGACCTTGACAACATGAAAATAATAAAAAGCAGACCTCAACCATTTGGGCTATGGGTGAGATTATTTCTTATTGTCCCTTTTGATTGTTTCTCACGTCCCACATTAAGAATATGTGAATCTGTCAGTGAATTAGTTCAGTACTCCATGTCATTCACCTTCAAATAACCACAAATAATGAGTAGTAGGGTGTGGTATGTTTAAATCCTATACCACGATGTTTGTTGAATTGAGGATTTGAGGTCATCAGCCGGAGCTTGCCTCAATTCTCCATATATACTTGTGGTCTTGAGATGTATGATTTAGACTCTCATTCTAATCTGGTTGCTAATGTGCAGCTGAGCAGCTCTAGTTTTAGAATTGAAACTCAATGCTAGTTTGTTTCATCTGCTGTGCATTCTATGCATATTTTATTTTTCGTGACAATTGCATTCTATGCATCTGATCCTAACTTTTGATGATATTCCTTTTTAATGTTATTTTCATGTGTTCAAGGTCCAAAACTGTTGGCTACTTTCTGCTGTGGTTGCAAAGAGGGGGACAATAGTAGTGCTATGGATGACAATGCATCTGCGTTAGATTTCCAAATTTTTAAATTTATTCTTCAAGGATTGGCTGATTGTGTAGTTTCCCATGGAAGTGGCTTACTGGTAAGTTCATTAATGCTTTGTTTGGGAGTTGGGAAAGAAAGCGAAGGGAAATTTTTTGAGGGAAGTGAAGGAAGGAAGAAGGAAAGCTTCTTTCCTTCTTTCTCTTAAAACTTTTTTCCCATGAAGATTAAAAGCTTCATTTCTATTCTCTTTAATGACATGGATGTAGCCAAGCCAGTCTGTTTAAAAATTTATTTATGTCATAATTTTAGGAGTTGAAAATAAGCAGAAAGGCCATTCTTGTGCTGGCATTCCTCGCATCATCTGGACAACCTGGTTTTGAAATTTTTATTGGTCATAGGCTTGTTGCAAGAAGCGTAAACTATCTCTTGTCAATTTTGCAATTACTGGTATCAGAGATGGACTTTGAAGATGGAGCTCACAATGAGCTGCCAGAAGTTTTTAGGGAGAGGTAATAAAACTTGAGTGTCTGAATACAATCATAAAAATTCTTTGCATTGTCTTATGTGAGCAATATTTAAGCTAGTCTCTTTGATTTCCTGTACTCATTCTGAACAATTTGTTGTCAGGACATTTCTCATGCGGGAGATACTGATATTACTTAATAGACTAGTATCCAGTCCTTCATATTCTGCCATTGTTCTGCACTTTTTAACAAGCACTAGGGATATGGCTAGTTTGACAATTGACGTTGCAACCAGATTATCTCGGAAAGGAACTGAAAATGAGCGGCAGGACAGCATGGTGAAGCAAATAAGACGAACCGAAATCATTGACCTTGCTCGCCTATTCAAGAAAAGGGTACTCACATATATAGGAGATCGCTTGCTATGAAGTCTCCTTCCAATTCCCTTGTTCAATTTTTTGTACATATATGCATGCATGCATGCATGTATCATTCTCCTCTTGTAGGAACTGATGCCTAAATGGTGAGATGTGGATAGGCGGCAAAGGCATGCTAGTTTTTTGGAGTAGCGATTATCTTCATTACTCAAAAGAAATGGAGTTCTTCGTTACTTAGTTTTAGGGGTGTAAAGGTGTTATGCTTTTTAGAAATGTGGTTTTTTTATACATTTAGGACTATAGTAATGAAGGATTTTATTTCTTTGAAAAAAAAGAGGATCTCTACCATTTTTGGAGGACTACGTATTCTTCAGATTTTGACTAGTTTCGGAAGTCGTGCCTGGGGAGGAATCTTTGTTTGGTGTGGTTGCACATTCAGATTTTTGTATAATTGGAAGAGTTCATATATTTTTGGACAAAATTGGAAGAGTTCATTTAATGATTCAATAAATTATATATTTTTTTATAGGAAATTTGTAAACAAATTATAAAATATCATTTTTTTTACTAAAATCATAAATATATGAAGTTATATGTATCGAAGTGCAATATAACTATGGATTTTTGCATTAAAAATGTTAAAAAAAAAAAACTATACATATTGATTGAAAAGATTACAAAAATGGGTGCAAATTGAAAAAGTTAATTTAATAATTATATGTTAATATTTATACATAAATTATTTATCTTTGACTTTTTCTAAATTTAAATTTTGTAGTCAATTTAACGTAAACTGAAGATGTGTCTCATTTAATTAAATAAGAGAGAAATTATGAGATGAAATTAATTTATACTTTCAATAACTTTTAGATACATATATAATTCTGAATTTAATTGTGTAGAGTTGAGCACAAATTCAAAGAGAAAAGAAAAGAAACTTCAAATGTGTGTAAAAAGAGTTAAAAAAAATATAAATAAATTATCTCACATGCCATGTATTTAAATCTGAATTGAATAGATAAAGAAAAATAAAAAACTGGACAAACATAAGTAAATTAAAGATTTTAAATCTGGTGAAGTGATTTAAGAATTAGGTCACATATCAAGATTTTGATCTGGTCAAGTGATTTAAGAATAAAACCAGGAATCCATGTGTGGAAATCACATCATGACAAAGGAGTTCAAAGGCTCTGAAAAATAACACATTGTGTGAGAAGGAGACGAGAAACATGATAAGATTAAATAGCTGATATATTAAATTGCAGAGTATAATAGTAAATTATTCAAAGAGGAAAATTAAGACAAAACATTGTGCTAAAAAGAACAAGATGGATGATTTATCTTAACAGTGCCATCTTCCGTGAATTATTATTAAAAAATTAAGACACGAAGTTACATCATGCTTTTAAGGAACCTACTAAAATCATGTGAACAAATGTTCTTATCAAAATCTTAATTATGTGAACAAATATTCTTATCAAAATCTTAATCATGTCATCGCTAGAAATCATGTAAGCAAAGGCTGCAATTTAATCAATCGAAAATCATAACTGATTAACTCAACATGAGGAAACATTCTTTTAGAAACTTTCATTCATTGAAATATATGTACCATGAATTTATAAAAAATACTAAATACATTTAACTCACAACTTTTTCAAGCAAATCAAATGTGGACGGAAAGTACTGATTGCAAAACTTGTGAAGATTTAAGGTTTTCTTATTTAAGAAGTCTTTAAAAAGTTTGTGAAATGTTGAAAGAAAATATGTCAAGAATAAGAATTATTGGCCAGTACTCCGTAAAACTACTTCATTATATAGTATTAACGCTACAATAAACTAGTTTGATGGAGTACTTGGTAATAATTCATATTCATAACGTTTTTTCTTTTAACATAAAGTGGTTTCATTTGAGTAAAGAATTTGTGATTTTATACACGTGAAGATGCAAATCTAGTCCGATAAAAAAATTTATGAATTTTTTTTATTGTAGTTAAAGAATTTTAAGTGTTAAATGATAGACTTTAGTCTAAGAGTTGGAGTTTTTATTATATAAAATGCCATTTAACTATTTTTGGGTTGGTTGGGGTTTGCAATAAAAATTATAGGATTTCGACCTAATCCAAACGGATGAAATTTGATTGGCTTGAGTCACAAATTTTCTAAAACTGGTCTAATCCATAGTCTAACCGAACCCATGTACACACTATAACTATTGTATACTTACAAAACTCCAAAAGTAACATGATTGTACTCATGCCATGGTCTAATCCATAGTCTAACCGAACCCATGTACACACTATGACTATTGTATACTTACAAAACTCCAAAAGTAACATAATTGTACTCATGCCACATAATTGCTAAATTTTCCATACATTGATGGAATCAACGGGATCCCAAGGACTAATTAAATAAATTGAAAGTTGAAAGAAATGTCAAAAATAAATACAAAAACAACTGGTTAGTTAGACTACCCCGAGATATTAAATACAATATTTGTTAGACTAGTTAGTTAGACTATTCCGCAAGTTGAAAGTTGAAATGTGTTTACTACACTTTCAACTAGAAAAATACAAAAAAAGAAATGTCGAAAATAAATCTATTACAAAGAATATGAAATTTAAACAAAAGAAACACAGAAAACATAATCATCTTAAATTTCATACTTGTTGCATGAATCCATGATGCAACAAAAGTTCTCTTTCACTATCACTAGGATGAAAAAATGGGGGAGCTGTTATCTTTCTCAGCGATGGCCTTGAAAGCACCATCATGAAAACAATATTACCAGCTACATTTTGACAATTCCCCAAATTGATCTCTCTCAGCTTTGTGCATTTTTCTACCACTTGCCTCACTCCTTTCTATGTGAAATTTAGCAATAAATATGTAACAATATGACACGTATTAAATAAACGTGGCGAAAGATAGAGCGTTCATGTTCATGTTCATGTTCATATTCATATTTTTGTGTGCATCTTTCATATTCATATTTTAATCTAAATCAATTATAACATGTACCTTTTTTTTCTCTTTCTGTTTTTCATTCCACCTTTTATTATAAAAAGGTTTATCTTCTTCACTTCTAGCTTTGGAAGAAAAAAATCTATAAATATATTTTTATTTTAAATTATAAGAATAAAATAAATTAGAAAAAACTAATAATTTATAAACTCAAATTATTTTAGCTTATAAAAAATACTTTAAACTAGTGGTAAATTTTATAAGCTTGTGACAAAATCGTCAATACTGAATAGGTATTTTCTTGTCATTTGAATATAAGTTATAAATAATCAACAGCAATCATTTTATCTTAAATTATATTTAAAAAAAATTAAATATAAAATTTTCAATACATTTTTAATTAATATATTCTATATTTAGATCATAAACAAGTGTTCCAAAAATATTTATCATTATTTAAAATAAAAAAAACACAATGACATATCACACCAAATACATATGTAGACATAGGATATTATTTTTCTATTAATAATAATGTATTAGGGTCGTGCTAAAAAAAAAAATAGAAATAAAAGAGTAATTTTGAGTACAAAGTTTCAATTTTTATAATTTAAAAATTAAATTACACAATTTTAATTTTTTTTCTTACATTTAAATTCTTAACCAGTTTTAAAAAATTTGAATGGTATATGATCTGAGTATATCATGAGTCTATTGCAGTTATTAAATAGGAGTACGAAACCAAATTACAATGTTGTGCCTTGTATATTATACTGCCAATTAATAAAAAGTGAATTTTCCGTATTGTTTGGTTTTTAGAAAAAATACGGAAACGTAGAACCAAAATATATTTCAGCTGTTTCTGTTTTTTAATTTTTAAAATCAATAACTGAAAACAATTTTTAAAAAGATTTTTCTATATTGATTTGCCAAAAACAAATTTATTCAATTTTAAAATGAAAAAACTTAAAAAGAGTTTTTGAGAAGGAAATAAAAAACACGGCATTGATGAATTTTATTTCCTGCTTTATTTGATTATACATAAGCAGTTTGTATTTATAAGCATTTCTCAACATACCATAGTAACTAAGATTTCTTTATTTGAAATAACTAAAACATGATTCCGTATTTCTCATAATGAAGCTAAAACATACCATAGCCGTCTCTTTAGTCCGTTCTTAAATCTCAGTGCCTCCATTTTTTCACAATATTAGTGTGTAAATACACTTATTGACTTTGATAAAATGTCAAATGTATACGGCTAAATATTAATTTTATTCATTTATGATAGTTTTCTAATGAGATATTTAAGTTTTTTTATCTTCACAAAGTTCTTTAAGTGACACTCTGTAATGTTAATCGTTATGTTATTGTATATTTATTAAAATGTTATTTTTTGGTAATTCTGTTAAAAAAGTGTAATATAGTCGTTATAATCCTATATGATAAATTTTAAAAGTAAATTTTTTTTATTGGTCTTGTAAGTTTAAAAAAAATATATTAATGATCATTTAAATTTAAACTAGTTTTCGTCCAGACCTAATTTTTATTTGTTATCTCTTCATCATTTTCCTCTTTCACTCCATCTTTCAATAACATAAAATCCAAAATTTGTAATTTCAATAGAAAAACTGAAAACGACAATTATGTAAATTAGAGAAAAAATCAAAACAAAACAAAAGCCTGAAAACAAAAGTCGACTTCATTTAAAATGCAGCGGCGGTCTGGACGACACCAGTGGTCAACATTGAATAGATGGTTAGCGACGGAAAAGCCGATGCTAAGTTTAAAACATTGATGCAACAAAGTTGCACCCTTGGCAATGGTCCTTATAAGACAAATTCAGAATTTATTGAGAGGATCATTTATAAGATTTGATCATATCCAATTATAGCAAGAGTGACACAAACAATCAAGAATAGTAGAAGTATAAATTATCCCTTATGGCACTATAATTTTAGCAAAAGATAATTATGAAAAATGAATAGACTGAGTAGTATAAGGCCAAGGAAGCAACCGTCAAGTTTAAATTGGTATAAAACCAAGAATGATTTTCATCTCTAACATACAATTTGCTATAATCTAATGTAATTAAATGTGAAGATAGTTGAGCTGCATGGATTGAACTTTTGACCACTTGGTCAATAGATGCGTTGATACCATGTCAATGAATAACAATATAGCAAATTTAGCGTCCGTGAGGTCGACGCTAAACAGACATTAGTAGCAACGACGTCAACGCTAACTTTGAACGTTAAAAACATATTTTGTAGTAGTGATTTACAACAATCGTAAAAATTAAATACATTTTATTAGAGTACTAATAATTTAATTAAATATAAAATTGCAATAAATAAGTACGTCAATCATTTGTAATTTCAATATCAATGTGATGATATAAAACTCAAACTTTATAATCTAATATAAATCTTATACTAAAATAAACTAAAAAACTATTAAAGGTTGTACCATATAATCTTCTTCCGCTAAAAGAACAGTTAAGTTATGTCGTAAAATTTGTTGTCTAAAATAATCTAATACGAATAGTTGTAATATATTTAAATAAAATAAAAATTATGATAATTTAGAGTTTAACAAAAATGTAAATAAAGTCGAATGTAATAATTATTTTTGTCTGAATTAAATTTAAAATCTACATACTAATTCATATTTAATTAAACTCATTAATTACTTGAACTAGTTTAAGTGGTTGATTCTACGCAAGGGACAATGGCCGTTCTATTAAAACATGACCATTTTATTTTGGATTAACAATCATCCTATAGTTAATTATAGTATATCTTTACTATTGTATATTTCTGCTCTTCTAGAAAATAGAAAATTAATATTAATTAAAATAACATTAAGAATTATTTTAAAATTATCTTTTAAAAAATTTAAAATAACATGAATAATATTTTGGTTTTGTTCGATTCAATTAGATTCAATTAGTTTGTGTTTTTCTAAAATATATATATAAAAAATTAACTTTTACTAAAAAAAACGGTCGATAGACTTTTTTATACACAAATTTCATGCATTTGTGTGCAAAGAGACCGGAGTATTATTTTTGGAGTCGAGCGTTGGTTGGTTGGTTAAAGTGCAACTAGTTATGCTATAAAAGTAAGACAAAAAGTTGTTGAAGATTTTGAAGATTCTGTGACTCATTCAGAAATTTCTCTTCTTATCATGATTAAACAACGTGGTAAATATTGTTTAACATTTTTGTTTCTATTTTTTTTTTTTAAACATTTATTCATTTCTTTTATGATTGATCTTTAGATGAAGCTGGCTATTTGGTACCGGACATTAGACTGATGGAACAGTATGTTAAGGAACCATTCAGATGGTGCGTGAAGGTCAATGCAGAAGACGACAAAAGACATGAGAAAGAAGAAAACAAGTACGTAAATATCAAGGATTTAATGCCGGAGAGTATGCTTTTTTTTTTTTTTTTTCTCTTCTTTATTTTACCTTCTTTTCTTTTTCTTCTTTAAAGTTGATTGTGAAAGATATTTTGGGTTTTGTGTTATAGCTTTTTACATGGTCTTACTTGACGCCGGGATAATCATAAGATCTATACAAGAAGAGGTATATCGTTGAATGTTACTTTTCCAGTTTTATTTTCCTTTTCCGACTTGTTCATATTAGAGGATTCTTTTTATTTAGGGAATGTGGGATTTTGAGTAAGATTGTTAATTGATCCTTGTATATACTTTCATAACACTCGTCATTTGTATTTTCTAAGTTTATTTTCGTTAACTTTGTTCCTTCTTTTTATTAATATTTTCAGGAACTTCTCCACCATGTATTGATGGAGAATTTGAGATGTTTGGAAAAAAATCAAACATTCACAAAATAGCTAATACGTCATTTTAACCGGATGTTCCCAAAAATTAACCAAACACTAGGAATGATTGAGGAAGTTATTTAAGAATACAACAACTACCCTTACTACATGAATGAAATTTTTTATATATACACTTATGCGTTTAACTTTGCACTCGTTGACCCTGTTGTTGCATCTATCGATAGTATCATAACCATGGATATCATACTTTGGTATATTTTTCCATTATTTTTTAACATGAATTTTATTTATATTAATAGCTAGTATGAATTTTAACTGATAATATCACTCAATTTGCAACTTGGTGTCAAACTCGGCCTAAATATCCTTCAATGGACTTATTGATAGTTTAAAGTGATGTGGTGGGTGTGTTTGACTTTTCAACTTCTTGTAAGTGGTTATTAATTTTAATAATTTAGTCAATTCTATGTCACATTATTTTAACACTATCATTGTAGTTATGTATAGGGAAATGGTTAAATATTTCAATTTCTTCGTACTATCATTGTGCTTCTTAAACTACAGTATTGGGTTTTTCCCAAATCATTTACGGTGCAATATACCTGCATATTATTTTTTGTTTGTGAATCATTAAGTTTATTGGGTTTAAACTTCAACCAAACATTTAGTTTATGCCATTTATACTTTGATAAGTTAAGTTGTATGTTATTTTAATATTCAACAAAATGTGCGGAGGCCCGAAGATAAAAGTGGAGTTTGAAAAAATGCTTCTAGCTAGCAGAAACAACAACATGGTAGTGATTAGTATAACTTTATAGTAATTTGTACAACTTTATTTTGATTGAAAAAAAGAAAAAGAAATCTTGTTTAAATTTTTTAGTTTTACATCTTAAATAATAAATTAAATATGGATGCAACACCAAAATGGCATTACAAGAGATGAAGAAAGCATACAAGTGTCTTTTGATATGCTTCAAGCATATTTTAAGGTACATCATGAATTATTTTGAATGTCAATTTCAATTTATATATTCTATTGATATCATTGATGTCAAATTTGCAGATTGGTGTCAACTTACCTAAGACAGTATCCTTCAATGGACTTATTGAAAGTAACGGGAATGGTTAGATATTTCAATTTCTTCATACTATCTTATTAAACTACAAGTATTGGGTTTTTCTCAAATCATTTACACTGCAATGTACCTTTTTGTTTGTGAATCATTAAGTTTATTGGGTTTAAACTTCAACCAAACATTTAGTTTATGCCATTTATACTTTGATAAGTTAAGTTGTATGTTATTTTAATATTCAACAAAATGTGCGGAGGCCCGAAGATAAAAGTGGAGTTTGAAAAAATGCTTCTAGCTAGCAGAAACAACAACATGGTAGTGATTAGTATAACTTTATAGTAATTTGTACAACTTTATTTTGATTGAAAAAAAGAAAAAGAAATCTTGTTTAAATTTTTTAGTTTTACATCTTAAATAATAAATTAAATATGGATGCAACACCAAAATGGCATTACAAGAGATGAAGAAAGCATACAAGTGTCTTTTTGATATGCTTCAAGCATATTTTAAGGTACATCATGAATTATTTTGAATGTCAATTTCAATTTATATATTCTATTGATATCATTGATGTCAAATTTGCAGATTGGTGTCAACTTACCTAAGACAGTATCCTTCAATGGACTTATTGAAAGTAACGGGAATGGTTAGATATTTCAATTTCTTCATACTATCTTATTAAACTACAAGTATTGGGTTTTTCTCAAATCATTTACACTGCAATGTACCTTTTTGTTTGTGAATCATTAAGTTTATTGGGTTTAAACTTCAACCAAACATTTAGTTTATGCCATTTATACTTTGATAAGTTATGTTGTATGTTATTTTAATATTTATACTTTCATTCTATAATTTAGTACGAGTTTTTAATTAAGTTTATGGGGTTCTACTATTGGTTTTATTAAAGCCTTTTTATATAGCGTTATGGTAACCCAAGGCACCACTGTGCAACACATCCTTCTAAAACAAATTATAATAATTTGAAGAGTTGTTGTATTTTATTGTTGGTAATATTTGACAAGCATGTAATATTTTCATATAAGGAGGCTTTTGGCTCAACTGTTTTGTCTCAACTTTGTGCAGATTACTTAATACAAAAGACATGGGGAATCTATTTGGATACTTAGTTCGTTTCATTTACTGTTTTATGTGATTTCTTAGTAAAAATAATTAGTAATAGCAGTGTTGCTACAAAGAGATGAAAAAACATATTAGAATGAAGTTACTCATTTGAAAGTGTCCATACAGAAATGGAAGGCATGAGTTGTTTGATATTGGTTGCTATCACTACACAAAAAGACATGATTTACTAGTGTCTCATTGTTGACTCGAGTTCAATGTTTGTGCAATTTACTTGTTAATCATCGACATCTTTCTGCATTTTTTCGGTCATGTTGTAGGGTGAGCAAAACCTTTATTTAATATGTAGGTAGTGAGAAGAGCGGATACTTCTACACATCTCATATGTGAAAACCAGTTCAATTTGTAAAGATAATGCAATTTGGATATTAAAATACATATTTGGAAAGTTACATGATCTAATTATACTTCAAATACTCTTATGTATTTTTTTTACTCCAAATACCTTTTTGAGTGTAGTTTCTTATTGCTTCTTGCGACTCCATTGGGTTGCTGAAAAAATCGATTTCAATTTCATATTTAGTGTTTTATGAACAGACCAACCAAAGAGATATAGATTATATCCCATTAAAAGAGAGTACTTTTAGGAGAAATAACAATTGTTTTAATTTTGTCAACATTGATGATAAGTTGGTTGACTTGTTCATTAAGTGCTTTTGAGGTTCTTGTGTTGAATTCATTTTATGAATTATGGAAGCATATTTAACGCACATTAATATGCTCTAGTTTGAGTGAAGTGTTAAGTAACATAGTTAACACACATGAATATGTAAATAGTTGTTATTATGAATATAATGACTCAAATTAGAGATATGAACTCAACTTGAGGGAAGTGTCACGTTTGCTTTTAAATGGTGTATTCGTCTTCTTTTTGTTAGATTCATTTTTTATGTATGATATCGAAAATTATTATCGTCACTTTAAGTTAATATAAATTTTATTTTGATAAAAAAACAAATAGAGATATGTGTATATCTTGTTGTATAATGCAAAAGTAATAATAAACTTTGAAAGTAGATTAATAATTTTGTCAATTATATGTCACCTTATTTTAATACTATCATTGTAGTCATATATGTAACGGGGAATGGTTAGATATTTCAAATTTTTCATACTATCACTGTGCTTCTTAAACTACACTATTAGGTTTTTCCCAAATAATTTACACTGCAATGTACCTGCATATTATTTTTTGTTTGTGAACCATTAAGTTTATTGGGTTTAAACTTCAACCAGACGTTTAGTTTATGCCATTTATATTTTGATAAGTTAAGTTGTATGTTATTTTAATATTTATACTTTCATTCTATAATTTATTAAGAAATTTCTCTTCTTATCACGATGAAATAACGTGGTAAATATTGTTTAACATCTTTGTTTATGTTTTTCTTTTTTAAACATTTATTCATTTCTTTAATGATTGATCTTTAAACGAAGATGGCTATTTGTTACCGGACATTAGACTGATGGTATGGTATGTTAAGGAACCATCCGCATAGTGTGTGAGGGTCAATGCACAAGACAACCAAAGACGTGAGAAAGAAGAAAACAAGTACTTAAATATCAAGGAATCAATCCAAAGAGTATGTTTTTTTTCTTTTCTTTATTTTACCTTCTTTTCTTTTTCTTCTTTAAAGTTGATTGTAAAAGATATTTTCGGTTTTGTGTTATAGCACTTTACACCGTCTTACTTAACGTCGGGGTAATCATAAGATTTATACAAGAAGAGGTATAACGTTGAATGTTACTTTTCCTGTTTTATTTTCCTTTTCTGAATTATTCATATTAGAGGATTCTTTTTTATGAGTAGACCTAGTAATTTTATTTAGGGAATGGGTGATTTTAAGTAAGGTTGTTAATTGATCCTTGTATATACTTTGACAACACTCGTCATTTGTATTTATTAAGTTTATTTTCGTTAACTTTGTTCCTTCTTTTTATTAATATTTTCATGAATTTCTCCACCATTTATTGGTGGAGAATTTGAGACGTTTGGAAAAAAGTCAAACATTCACAAAATTGCTAGTAGGTCATTTTAACCGAATATTCCCAAAAATTATCTGAACACTAGGAATGATTGAGGAAGCTATGTAAGAATACAACAACTACCCTTACTACATGAATGAAAATTTTTATATATACACTTATGCGTTTAACTTTGCACAGAGTCGTTGACCCTGTTGTTGCATCTATTGATGGTATCATAACCATGGATAACATACTTTGGTATATTTTTTCATTATTTTTTAATATGAATTTTATTTATATTCATAGCTATAAGAGTAAAGCACCTGAGTGGAATTTTGAAAAACTAAACAAATGCATTTTCTCAGCTAGCACATGAGAGAAACAAAATAAGCAAAAACTATTCCTTATCCAAAATGAAAAGTGTTGATTCTAATAAAAAAAAACAAAAAGTTGTTGATGATTTTGAAGATTCTGATTATTTAGAAATTTTTGTTCTTATCATATGATAAAACAACGTGGTAAATATTGTTTAACATTTTTGTTTCTGTTTTTCTTTTTTAAACATTTATTCGTTTCTTTTATGATTGATCTTTAGATGAAGCTGGCTATTTGTTATCGGACATTAGACTGATGGAATGGTATGTTAAGGAACCATCCGGATGGTGCGTGAGGGTCAATGCATAAGACAAGCAAAGACGTGAGAAAGAAGAAAACAAGTACTTAAATATCAAGGATTCAATTTCGGAGAGTATTTTTTTTTCTCTTCTTTATTTTACCTTCTTTTCTTTTTTTTCTTTAAAGTTGATTGAAAAAGATATTTTGGGTTTTGTGTTATAGCCTTTTACACTGTCTTACTTGACGTCGGGATAATCATAAGATCTATACAAGAAGAGGTATAACGTTGAATGTTACTTTTCCAATTTTATTTTCCTTTTCTGACTTATTCATATTAGAGGATTCTTTTTTGTGAGTTGACCCAGTAATTTTATTTAGGGAATGAGTGATTTTGAGTAAGGTTGTTAATTAATTCTTGTATATACTTCCATAACACTCTTCATTTGTATTTTCTAAGTTTATTTTCGTTAATTTTTTTCCTTCTATTTATTAATATTTTCAGGAACTTCTCCACCATGTATTGGTGGAGAATTTGAGATGTTTGGAAAGAAGTCAAACATTCACAAAATTGATAATAGGTCATTTTAATCGGAGGTTTCCAAAAATTAACCAAACACTAGGAATGATTGAGGAAGTTCTGTAAGAATACAACAACTACCCTTAATACATGAATGGAAATTTTTATATATACACTTATGCGTTTAACTTTGCATAAACTCGTTGACTCTGTTGTTGCATCTATCGATGGTATCATAACCATGGATAACATACTTTAATATATTTTTCTATTATTTGTTAACATGAAATTTATTTATATTAATAGCTAGTATGAATTTTAACTGATAATAATATTTTCAACAAAATGTGCGGAGGCCCGAAGATAAAAGTGGAGTTTGAAAAAATGCTTCTAGCTAGCAGAAACAACAACAGGTTAGTAATTAGTATAACTTTATAGTAATTTGTTTTTGGCTCAACTGTTTTGTCTCAACTTTGTGCAGATTACTTAATACAAAAGACATGGGGAATCTATTTGGATACTTAGTTCGTTTCATTTACTGTTTTATGTGATTTCTTAGTAAAAATAATTAGTAATAGCAGTGTTGCTACAAAGAGATGAAAAAACATATTAGAATGAAGTTACTCATTTGAAAGTGTCCATACAGAAATGGAAGGCATGAGTTGTTTGATATTGGTTGCTATCACTACACAAAAAGACATGATTTACTAGTGTCTCATTGTTGACTCGAGTTCAATGTTTGTGCAATTTACTTGTTAATCATCGACATCTTTCTGCATTTTTTCGGTCATGTTGTAGGGTGAGCAAAACCTTTATTTAATATGTAGGTAGTGAGAAGAGCGGATACTTCTACACATCTCATATGTGAAAACCAGTTCAATTTGTAAAGATAATGCAATTTGGATATTAAAATACATATTTGGAAAGTTACATGATCTAATTATACTTCAAATACTCTTATGTATTTTTTTTACTCCAAATACCTTTTTGAGTGTAGTTTCTTATTGCTTCTTGCGACTCCATTGGGTTGCTGAAAAAATCGATTTCAATTTCATATTTAGTGTTTTATGAACAGACCAACCAAAGAGATATAGATTATATCCCATTAAAAGAGAGTACTTTTAGGAGAAATAACAATTGTTTTAATTTTGTCAACATTGATGATAAGTTGGTTGACTTGTTCATTAAGTGCTTTTGAGGTTCTTGTGTTGAATTCATTTTATGAATTATGGAAGCATATTTAACGCACATTAATATGCTCTAGTTTGAGTGAAGTGTTAAGTAACATAGTTAACACACATGAATATGTAAATAGTTGTTATTATGAATATAATGACTCAAATTAGAGATATGAACTCAACTTGAGGGAAGTGTCACGTTTGCTTTTAAATGGTGTATTCGTCTTCTTTTTGTTAGATTCATTTTTTATGTATGATATCGAAAATTATTATCGTCACTTTAAGTTAATATAAATTTTATTTTGATAAAAAAACAAATAGAGATATGTGTATATCTTGTTGTATAATGCAAAAGTAATAATAAACTTTGAAAGTAGATTAATAATTTTGTCAATTATATGTCACCTTATTTTAATACTATCATTGTAGTCATATATGTAACGGGGAATGGTTAGATATTTCAAATTTTTCATACTATCACTGTGCTTCTTAAACTACACTATTAGGTTTTTCCCAAATAATTTACACTGCAATGTACCTGCATATTATTTTTTGTTTGTGAACCATTAAGTTTATTGGGTTTAAACTTCAACCAGACGTTTAGTTTATGCCATTTATATTTTGATAAGTTAAGTTGTATGTTATTTTAATATTTATACTTTCATTCTATAATTTATTAAGAAATTTCTCTTCTTATCACGATGAAATAACGTGGTAAATATTGTTTAACATCTTTGTTTATGTTTTTCTTTTTTAAACATTTATTCATTTCTTTAATGATTGATCTTTAAACGAAGATGGCTATTTGTTACCGGACATTAGACTGATGGTATGGTATGTTAAGGAACCATCCGCATAGTGTGTGAGGGTCAATGCACAAGACAACCAAAGACGTGAGAAAGAAGAAAACAAGTACTTAAATATCAAGGAATCAATCCAAAGAGTATGTTTTTTTTCTTTTCTTTATTTTACCTTCTTTTCTTTTTCTTCTTTAAAGTTGATTGTAAAAGATATTTTCGGTTTTGTGTTATAGCACTTTACACCGTCTTACTTAACGTCGGGGTAATCATAAGATTTATACAAGAAGAGGTATAACGTTGAATGTTACTTTTCCTGTTTTATTTTCCTTTTCTGAATTATTCATATTAGAGGATTCTTTTTTATGAGTAGACCTAGTAATTTTATTTAGGGAATGGGTGATTTTAAGTAAGGTTGTTAATTGATCCTTGTATATACTTTGACAACACTCGTCATTTGTATTTATTAAGTTTATTTTCGTTAACTTTGTTCCTTCTTTTTATTAATATTTTCATGAATTTCTCCACCATTTATTGGTGGAGAATTTGAGACGTTTGGAAAAAAGTCAAACATTCACAAAATTGCTAGTAGGTCATTTTAACCGAATATTCCCAAAAATTATCTGAACACTAGGAATGATTGAGGAAGCTATGTAAGAATACAACAACTACCCTTACTACATGAATGGAAATTTTTATATATACACTTATGCGTTTAACTTTGCACAGACTCGTTGACCCTGTTGTTGCATCTATCGATGGTATCATAATCATGGATAAACATACTTTGGTATATTTTTTCATTATTTTTTAATATGAATTTTATTTATATTCATAGCTATAAGAGTAAAGCACCTGAGTGGAATTTTGAAAAACTAAACAAATGCATTTTCTCAGCTAGCACATGAGAGAAACAAAATAAGCAAAAACTATTCCTTATCCAAAATGAAAAGTGTTGATTCTAATAAAAAAAAACAAAAAGTTGTTGATGATTTTGAAGATTCTGATTATTTAGAAATTTTTGTTCTTATCATATGATAAAACAACGTGGTAAATATTGTTTAACATTTTTGTTTCTGTTTTTCTTTTTTAAACATTTATTCGTTTCTTTTATGATTGATCTTTAGATGAAGCTGGCTATTTGTTATCGGACATTAGACTGATGGAATGGTATGTTAAGGAACCATCCGGATGGTGCGTGAGGGTCAATGCATAAGACAAGCAAAGACGTGAGAAAGAAGAAAACAAGTACTTAAATATCAAGGAATCAATCCAAAGAGTATGTTTTTTTTCTTTTCTTTATTTTACCTTCTTTTCTTTTTTTTCTTTAAAGTTGATTGAAAAAGATATTTTGGGTTTTGTGTTATAGCCTTTTACACTGTCTTACTTGACGTCGGGATAATCATAAGATCTATACAAGAAGAGGTATAACGTGTCTTACTTAACGTCGGGGTAATCATAAGATTTATACAAGAAGAGGTATAACGTTGAATGTTACTTTTCCTGTTTTATTTTCCTTTTCTGAATTATTCATATTAGAGGATTCTTTTTTATGAGTAGACCTAGTAATTTTATTTAGGGAATGGGTGATTTTAAGTAAGGTTGTTAATTGATCCTTGTATATACTTTGACAACACTCGTCATTTGTATTTATTAAGTTTATTTTCGTTAACTTTGTTCCTTCTTTTTATTAATATTTTCATGAATTTCTCCACCATTTATTGGTGGAGAATTTGAGACGTTTGGAAAAAAGTCAAACATTCACAAAATTGCTAGTAGGTCATTTTAACCGAATATTCCCAAAAATTATCTGAACACTAGGAATGATTGAGGAAGCTATGTAAGAATACAACAACTACCCTTACTACATGAATGGAAATTTTTATATATACACTTATGCGTTTAACTTTGCACAGACTCGTTGACCCTGTTGTTGCATCTATCGATGGTATCATAATCATGGATAAACATACTTTGGTATATTTTTTCATTATTTTTTAATATGAATTTTATTTATATTCATAGCTATAAGAGTAAAGCACCTGAGTGGAATTTTGAAAAACTAAACAAATGCATTTTCTCAGCTAGCACATGAGAGAAACAAAATAAGCAAAAACTATTCCTTATCCAAAATGAAAAGTGTTGATTCTAATAAAAAAAAACAAAAAGTTGTTGATGATTTTGAAGATTCTGATTATTTAGAAATTTTTGTTCTTATCATATGATAAAACAACGTGGTAAATATTGTTTAACATTTTTGTTTCTGTTTTTCTTTTTTAAACATTTATTCGTTTCTTTTATGATTGATCTTTAGATGAAGCTGGCTATTTGTTATCGGACATTAGACTGATGGAATGGTATGTTAAGGAACCATCCGGATGGTGCGTGAGGGTCAATGCATAAGACAAGCAAAGACGTGAGAAAGAAGAAAACAAGTACTTAAATATCAAGGATTCAATTTCGGAGAGTATTTTTTTTTCTCTTCTTTATTTTACCTTCTTTTCTTTTTTTTCTTTAAAGTTGATTGAAAAAGATATTTTGGGTTTTGTGTTATAGCCTTTTACACTGTCTTACTTGACGTCGGGATAATCATAAGATCTATACAAGAAGAGGTATAACGTTGAATGTTACTTTTCCAATTTTATTTTCCTTTTCTGACTTATTCATATTAGAGGATTCTTTTTTGTGAGTTGACCCAGTAATTTTATTTAGGGAATGAGTGATTTTGAGTAAGGTTGTTAATTAATTCTTGTATATACTTCCATAACACTCTTCATTTGTATTTTCTAAGTTTATTTTCGTTAATTTTTTTCCTTCTATTTATTAATATTTTCAGGAACTTCTCCACCATGTATTGGTGGAGAATTTGAGATGTTTGGAAAGAAGTCAAACATTCACAAAATTGATAATAGGTCATTTTAATCGGAGGTTCCCAAAAATTAACCAAACACTAGGAATGATTGAGGAAGTTCTGTAAGAATACAACAACTACCCTTAATACATGAATGGAAATTTTTATATATACACTTATGCGTTTAACTTTGCATAAACTCGTTGACTCTGTTGTTGCATCTATTGATGGTATCATAACCATGGATAACATACTTTGATATATTTTTCTATTATTTGTTAACATGAAATTTATTTATATTAATAGCTAGTATGAATTTTAACTGATAATAATATTTTCAACAAAATGTGCGGAGGCCCGAAGATAAAAGTGGAGTTTGAAAAAATGCTTCTAGCTAGCAGAAACAACAACAGGTTAGTAATTAGTATAACTTTATAGTAATTTGTACAACTTTATTTTAATTGAAAAAAAGAAAAAGAAATCTTGTTTAAATTTTAGTTTTACATATCTTAAATAATAAATTAAATATGGATGCAACACCAAAATGGCATTACAAGAGATGAAGAAAGCATACAAGTGTCTTTTTGATATGCTTCAAGCATATTTTAAGGTACATCATGAATTATTTTGAATGTCAATTTCAATTTATATATTCTATTGATATCATTGATGTCAAATTTGCAGATTGGTGTCAACTTACCTAAGACAGTATCCTTCAATGGACTTATTGAAAGTAACGGGAATGGTTAGATATTTCAATTTCTTCATACTATCTTATTAAACTACAAGTATTGGGTTTTTCTCAAATCATTTACACTGCAATGTACCTTTTTGTTTGTGAATCATTAAGTTTATTGGGTTTAAACTTCAACCAAACATTTAGTTTATGCCATTTATACTTTGATAAGTTATGTTGTATGTTATTTTAATATTTATACTTTCATTCTATAATTTAGTACGAGTTTTTAATTAAGTTTATGGGGTTCTACTATTGGTTTTATTAAAGCCTTTTTATATAGCGTTATGGTAACCCAAGGCACCACTGTGCAACACATCCTTCTAAAACAAATTATAATAATTTGAAGAGTTGTTGTATTTTATTGTTGGTAATATTTGACAAGCATGTAATATTTTCATATAAGGAGGCTTTTGGCTCAACTGTTTTGTCTCAACTTTGTGCAAAGTACTTAATACAAAAGACATGGTTGAGCTATATTGCAGAGGCACATTAGGGAATCTATTTGGATACCTAGTTCGTTTCATTTACTATTTTATGTGATTTCTTAGTAAAAATAATTAGTAATAGCAGTGTTGCTACAAAAGATGAAAAAACATATTAGAATGAAGTTACTCATTTGAAAGTGTCCATACAGAAATGGAAGACATGAGTTGTTTGATATTGGTTGCTATCACTGCACAAAGAAGATATGATTTACTAGTGTCTCATTGTTGTTGAAAGTGTCTCATTGTTGTTGACTCGAGTTCAATGTTTGTGCAATTTACTTGTTAATGATCGACATCTTTCTGCATTTTTTCCGTCATGTTGTAGGGTGGGCAAAACCTTTATTTAATATGTAGGTAGTGAGAAGAGCGGATACTTCTACACATCTCATATGTGAAAACCAGTTCAATTTGTAAAGATAATGCAATTTGGATATTAAAATACATATTTGGAAAGTTACATGATCTAATTATACTTCAAATACTCTTATGTATTTTTTTTACTCCAAATACCTTTTTGAGTGTAGTTTCTTATTGCTTCTTGCGACTCCATTGGGTTGCTGAAAAAATCGATTTCAATTTCATATTTAGTGTTTTATGAACAGACCAACCAAAGAGATATAGATTATATCCCATTAAAAGAGAGTACTTTTAGGAGAAATAACAATTGTTTTACAATTGATTTTGTCAATTGGTTGACTTGTTCATTAAATTCTTTTGAGGTTGTTGTGTTGAATTCATTTTATGAATTATGGAAGCATATTTAACACACATTAAGATACTCTAGTTTGAGTGAAGTGTTAAGCAACATAGTTAACACACATTAATATGTAAATAGTTGTTATTATGAGTATAATGACTCAAATTAGAGATTCGAACTCAACTTGAGAGAAGTGACACTTTTTTTTGAAATAGTGTATTCGTCTTCTTTTTGTTAGATTCATTTTTTATGTATGATATTTCAATTTCTTCATACTATCTTCTTAAACTACAGTATTGGGTTTTTCCCAAATCATTTACACTGCAATGTACCTGCATATTATTTTTTGTTTGTGAATCATTAAGTTTATTGGGTTTAAACTTCAACCAAACATTTAGTTTATGCCATTTATACTTTGATAAGTTA
>NC_021167.2:8051628-8069292 GCF_000331145.2 Cicer arietinum | reverse complement strand
TTTTGGCTCAACTGTTTTGTCTCAACTTTGTGCAGATTACTTAATACAAAAGACATGGGGAATCTATTTGGATACTTAGTTCGTTTCATTTACTGTTTTATGTGATTTCTTAGTAAAAATAATTAGTAATAGCAGTGTTGCTACAAAGAGATGAAAAAACATATTAGAATGAAGTTACTCATTTGAAAGTGTCCATACAGAAATGGAAGGCATGAGTTGTTTGATATTGGTTGCTATCACTACACAAAAAGACATGATTTACTAGTGTCTCATTGTTGACTCGAGTTCAATGTTTGTGCAATTTACTTGTTAATCATCGACATCTTTCTGCATTTTTTCGGTCCTGTTGTAGGGTGGGCAAAACCTTTATTTAATATGTAGGTAGTGAGAAGAGCGGATACTTCTACACATCTCATATGTGAAAACCAGTTCAATTTGTAAAGATAATGCAATTTGGATATTAAAATACATATTTGGAAAGTTACATGATCTAATTATACTTCAAATACTCTTATGTATTTTTTTTACTCCAAATACCTTTTTGAGTGTAGTTTCTTATTGCTTCTTGCGACTCCATTGGGTTGCTGAAAAAATCGATTTCAATTTCATATTTAGTGTTTTATGAACAGACCAACCAAAGAGATATAGATTATATCCCATTAAAAGAGAGTACTTTTAGGAGAAATAACAATTGTTTTAATTTTGTCAACATTGATGATAAGTTGGTTGACTTGTTCATTAAGTGCTTTTGAGGTTCTTGTGTTGAATTCATTTTATGAATTATGGAAGCATATTTAACGCACATTAATATGCTCTAGTTTGAGTGAAGTGTTAAGCAACATAGTTAACACACATGAATATGTAAATAGTTGTTATTATGAATATAATGACTCAAATTAGAGATATGAACTCAACTTGAGGGAAGTGTCACGTTTGCTTTTAAATGGTGTATTCGTCTTCTTTTTGTTAAATTCATTTTTTATATATGATATCGAAAATTATTATCGTCACTTTAAGTTAATATAAATTTTCTTTTGATAAAAAAACAAATAGAGATATGTGTATATCTTGTTGTATAATGCAAAAGTTTGTGGGAACAATAATAAACTTTGAAAATAGATTATAAATGGTATCATATGTTTACTACGCCAAAATTAAAAACTATGTCAACACTCGAAAACAAAGACTAAAATAAAGTGACAAGAATATTTAAAATTTTACCTTTGACATTGTTTATTATAAAAAGTGGTTTTACTATTTTTTTTTTCAAAACAAACAATAAAATAAAATCCTATTGAAAAGTTATGCTCACATATAATGGTAAACTAATAATTGTATAAAAAAAATATAAAAAAAATAACCCCTCCACGTAATCATTTTTTAGACCTTCTTACTTTATTCTAAAAATCCTTCCAACGTCCCATCTCTTCTACGACTCTTCCTTCACGTCGTGTGATGCCTCATCAACCTCACCTCTGAGTTTCACTTCTCATTAGAGCTGTTAATTTGACAAGCTCCTTAATTATTGGCCCCAACCTACATGTTGGAGGGACAAACAAATTTTATAATTTAAAAGGCCTCCAGCATTGAAAGTCCTCTAAAATTTTGTGAGCTTAGTGTGTCTATAGGCCTACGTTTTATAAAAAAAAAATCTATTTATTTTTTAAAAAAAATTTGATAATTTTTTTTTTTTCGATTTTTTCACCGATAAAAAAATTTCTATTAAAAGTGTCTGTTTTACTTTCTATTGCAAGAAGAGTTCAAATTGTTAAAAGTGTGATTCACAATATGCTTATCTATAGCCTTCTGATTTATTCATGGCCAATATCTCTTATTAGAAACTTTGTAGCTTGGCTTAAGATGTGTACTACTATCAAGGAAGGAGACCTTGGATTGCGACCTATAAGAGACTTCAATGAGGCTACCACCCTAAAGCTTTGTCGGGAACATGAAACTTCAAATAACCATTTTGTTATTCTTCTAAAGACTAGAGTGTTGAGATCTAAAGGATTTATTTTCTATCTTATTTTCTCTTCCATTTGTACTAGTATAAATACAAGTTCCCTATTATATCAAGGAGGGTGGGTAGTGGCTTATTGGCAATGGTGAAAACATTTTTTGTGTGCATGATAAATGGAGCAACATAATTATGACTAATCTTTTGAATATTCTTGAGGAAATGCATCATTTTCTTAATGTTCAAAATTTAATTATTGGTTATAAGTAGTTTATCTCTATTTTTTTTTTTATAGTAATACTGATTTTTTTTTTTAATCTATTTTACAAAATATACACATTCTGAATTCTTTGTTGAAGGCGAGTTTATATAAAAAAAATCCACCAATGAGAAGATGTGTTTTAAGAACGTTTACATGTTTCAAAAGTCTTATTTGAATGAGCAACCTTGGGCCAGGATTATTTGGAATCCACCTATTTCTCCTTGTAGATCATGTGCATTTATTTTCCTTTTCTCTTTTTCATTCCCCCTTTTATAAAAATAGAAGGTTTATATTCTTGAGGTTGTTTTTATTTTTAATTTTTTTATCTTCTTTTAATCTACTTTTAGCTTTGGAAGAAAAAAAAATATAAACATGTATATATTTTAAATTAAAAGGATAAAATTAATTGAAAAAAGCTAATAAGTTATAAACTCATAAGTTATTTTATTTTAGTTTATAAAAAATACTTTAAGCTAGTGGTAAATTTTATAAGCTTGTGACAAAATCGTCAATATTGAATAGGTATTTTCTTGTCATTTGAATATAAGTTATAAAGAATCAAAAGCAGTAATTTTATCTTAAATTTAAATCTTTAAAAAATTAAATATATAATTTTCAATACATTTTTAATCAACATTTTCTATATTTAGATTATAAACAAGTGTCTCAAAAATATTTATTAAATATTTAAAAAAAACCACACAATAACATATTACACCAAAGTCATATGTACAAATAGGATATTATTTTTCTATTAATATGTATTTGGGTCGTGTTAACAAGTGCAAACAAAAATAGAAATAAAAGAGTAATTTTGAGTACAAAATTTCAATTTTTATAATTTTAAAATTAATTTACACATTTTTTTTTTACATTTAAATTCTTAACCAGTTTTTAAAAATTTGAATGGTAAATGATGTGAGTATATGATGAGTCTACAGCAGTTGTTAAATAGGAGTATGAAACAAATTTCTAACATTATTCTGTTACAATGTTGTGACTTGTATATTATACTGCCAATTAATAAAAAGTGAATTATTCGTATTTTTTGGTTTATAGAAAAAATATGAAAACGTTAAACCAAAATATATTTCAGCTGTTTCTGTTTCTTAATTTTTAAAATCAATAACTAGAAAACAATTTTTAAAAACATTTTTCCATAATTGATTTGTCAAAAACAAATTTATTCAATTTTAAAATGAAAAAATGATGAATTTTATTTCCTGCTCTATTTGATTCTCCATTTTTTCTAAATATTAGTGTGGAAATACATTTATTGACTTTGATAAAATATCAAATATATAAGGCTAAATACTAATTTTATTCATTTATAATAGTTTATTTTTATTTAAGCTTTTTTTTTTTTTCTTTACAACTAAGTTCTTTAAGTGACATTCTATTTGTAACGTTAATTGTTATATTATTGTATATTTATAGAAATATCATTTTTTAATAATTCTATTAAAAAAAATATAATATAGTCGTTATAATCTTGAGTGTACATAGCGATATTAAAATGATAAATTATAAGAATAAACAATTTTTTGATTGGTGTTGTAAGTTTAAAAAAATACATTTATAATCCTCTGAATGAATTGGCGAGAGAGATATTACATACCATTTTCTGGTTTGGCTTCATTTTGAGAACTTGGACTGGGGTCCAAAACCCTTTTGCTTCAATAACATATGGTTGGAGGACAAAGGTTTAGTTTCTAATTTGTTTATGTTGTTTATGAATTTTGTGTTGTTTTTTCATGAGAGTATCTATAATGCTCTTAATAGTCTAATAAAACTTCTTTAGTTATAAAAAATATATCATGTGATTTTTTTTTTCTATTATATTTAAACATCTCTTAATCACTCCATAAAAACTTAAATCCAATACATACTCTAAAATAAATATATGAATTAATATAAAAGTATGAAAGGAAAAAAAAAATTAAAGTATTTTGGACTAATACATCTTATAACTAGCAACTAGAGCTCATATAATTTTAAACTCATATTACTTGTACAATTCTAATTTGAGACTTTTTTAGGAGTTTTGTACCTCAAGTGAGTTATAGTATGGGGCTCTTAAAACTCTACTCTAATTTGGAATTTAAATTTGTTTGTACCTCGTGATAAAACTTTTACTATTGTGTACTTTTTTTAATTTACAACAATCCTAAAAATTAAATACATTTTATTAGAATATTCAAAATTTTATTAAAAATAAAATCACAATAAATAAGTACGTCGAACATTTATAACTTCAATATCAATATGAAGATATAAAACTCAAAATTTATAATCTAATATAAATATTATACTAAAATAAACTATAAAACTATTAAAGGATGTATCATATAATCCTCTTCCACTAAAAGAACAATTAAGTTACGTCGTAAAACCTGTTGTCTAAAATTATCTGATACGAATATTAATTAGTTGCAATATATCCAAATAAAATAAGAATTATGGTAATTTAGAGTTTAACCAAAATGTAAATAAAATCTAATCTAATAATTATTTTTGTCTGAATTATATTTAAAATCTACATAATAACTCATATTTAATTGAACTCATTAATTACTTGAATTAGTTTTAGTGGTTGAGCCTACCCAAATAACGATGTCAGTTTTATTAAACAAAACCATTTTATTTTAGATTAAAAATGATCATAGTTAATTATAGTATATCTTTAACTTATATCTATTAATTTTAAAATTATCGTTTAGAAAATTTAAAATAACATGAATAATATTTTGGTTTTGTTACGTTCAATTAGATTGATTTTGTTCTCTTCAATTAGATTGCATTTTTTAAATATATATATATATATATAAAAAAAATTAACTTTTACTAAAAAACTGTCACATAGATTTTTTTATACTATTCAACAAGTACATAATTAACCTGAAAACAAAAATATAATGGTTAAAAAAATTCATAAACACAGGATAAAAATGACTACTAAAATATACTGGTTTATATATACAAATTTCATTAATTACATTTGTGTGCAAAGAGACGACAGTATTATTTTTGGAGTCGCAACACATTTCCGTTGGTTTGGTTGGTTAAAGTGCAATTCATTCTTGCATGAGAGTAAGGCGCATGAGTGGAATTGTGATAAACGGAACAAATTCATTTTCCCAGCTAGCACATGAGAGAGAAAAAAAAATGAGCAATTCTAACAAAAAAACAAAAACTTGTTGAAAATTCTGATCAGTCTGATTCAGACATTTCTCTTGTTGAAGATTCTGATGAGTCTGATTTAGACATTTCTCTTGTTGAAGATTCTGATGAGTCTGATTCAGAAATTTATCTTCTTCTCATGATGAAACAATGTGGTAAATATTGTTTAACATTTTTGTTTGTGTTTTTCTTTTTTACACATTTATGCATTTCTTTTATGATTTATCTTTAGACGAAGCTGGCTATTTGTTATCGGACATTAGACTGATGGAATGGAATGTTAAGGAGCCAGCCAGATTGTGCGGGAGGGTCAATGCAAAAGACGACCAAAGACGTGAGAAAGAAGAACACAAGTATTTAAAAATCACGGATTCAATCTCGGAGAGTATGTTTTTTTTTTTCTCTTCTTTTTTTTTACCTTTTTTTTTTCTTTTTTAAAGTTGATTGTAAAAGATATTTTGGGTTTTATGTTATAGTTTTTTACACCGTCTTACTTGATGTCAAGATATTCATAAGATCTATAAAAGACGAGGTATAAAGTTGAATGTTACTTTTCCAGTTTTATTTTCCTTTTCCGACTTGTTCATATTAGAGGATTCTTTTTTGTGAGTTGACTTAGTAATTTTATTTAGGGAATGGGTGATTTTGAGTAAGGTTGTTAATTAATCTTTGTATATACTTCCATAACACTCGTCATTTGTATTTTCTAAGTTTATTTTCATTAATTTTGTTCCTTCTTTTTATTAATATTTCCAGGAACTTCTCCACCATGTATTGGTGGAGAATTGAGATGTTTGCGAAGAAGTCAAACATTCACAAAATTGCTAATAGGTCATTTTAACCGGATGTTCCTAAAAATTAACCAAACACTGGAATAATTGAGGAAACTCTATAAGAATACAACAACTACCCTTACTACATGAATGGAAACTTTTATATATACACTTATGTGTTTAACTTTGCACAGACTCGTTGACCCTGTTGTTGCATTTATCGATGGTATCATAACCATGGATAACATACTTTGGTATATTTTTTCATTATTTTTAACATGAATTTTATTTTTATATTAATAGCTAGTATGAATTTTGACTGATATTGTATTTTCAGCAAAATGTGCGAGGCCCCAAGATAAAAGTAGAGATTAAAAAAATGCTTCTAGCTAGCAGAAACAACAACATTGAAGGATAGTAATTAGTATAACTTTATTTTGATTGAAAAAAAAAAACTCGTTTAAATTTTTTAATTTACATCTTAAATAATAAATTAAATATTGGTGCAGCACTTGGTTGGCTTTACAAGAGGTGAAGAAAGCGTACAAGTTTCTATTTGACAAACCTCAAGCATATTTTAACGTACACCATTAATTATTTTGAATGTCGATTTCAATTTATATATTCTATTGATATCACTGTCAATTTGCAGCTTGATGTCAAACTCAGTCTACTTGAAGATGACAGTATCCTTCAATGGACTTATTGATAGTTTGTGACGTGGTGGGTCTGCTTAATTTCCAACTCAACTTTGTGGTTATTAATTTTAATAATTTGGTTAATTCTATGTAACATTATTTTAACACTATCATTGTAGTGATGTTGGTTAGATATTTCAATTTCTTGATATTTTCATTTACTCTTTTCCCAATAAATTCTTAAATATATGCATGCCCTCCTCGAAGCCTTGAACTACTCAATTCATTTCCAAACCTGAAAATCCTTTTTACTTCTCAACAATTAGCTTCCATCCTCATATTTTACCGTTGATGTTGCTTATCGTGTTAAGCTAACACACATTAATTAATATGTAAATAGATGTTATTACGAAATATAATGACTCAAATGAGAGATATAAACTCAACTTAAAAGAAGTGCTACTTTTTTTAAATGGTGTATTTGTCACTTTACACTAATAAATAAATATAGTTAAATTTTACAATCACTTTATACTTTTAAACTATATATAATAGTCCTTGTCACATGATATATGACTTTAAAAGTCATATTTAATACATGAAGAATGAAAATTAGTGCATTTCTCATGATACACCATGATACATGATAAATTAAAGTAGTTCTAACAAATGGATAGAACATGATTTAACTAAATTCAATACCACATTCAAAATAAGTTGTAAAGCAAAAATATAAATTTGCATTAATAAACTGACCAAATCGATATAGAAAATAATTGTGGTATTTTTAGTTGCTACTGTCATGGTAAACAATGAACAATAATCACGATCTTTTGAGGTGATATATAATATAGTATATTGAAAAGTTAACATATTTTTTTAATATTAAAATTAAATCTCCAATAATTCAATGACATATCATTTGTATTAAAACTTTAATTTATTTTAATAAATACTCTAATAATGTATACATAGACAAAAGAAAATTATTAATAAAAAGTTAATGGTACACACATACACATTCTATGCTTGATTTGCCAACAAGCCAAATCAACAAATGCTCTTGGTTTCGTGGACCGATTTTAATTTAGTAACACATATTG
Organism: Cicer arietinum; assembly: GCF_000331145.2. NCBI lineage: Eukaryota > Viridiplantae > Streptophyta > Magnoliopsida > Fabales > Fabaceae > Cicer > Cicer arietinum. Next base: position 8,061,379 of record NC_021167.2, on the reverse strand, counting down.
ACCGATGTTTTTGGTAGTTTTTAAATAATTTAATAATTATGAAAAATCACTTTTTTTTATCTCTAATTTTTAATTTTTGGGTAAAATAAATAAAGTTAAAAATTATAATTTTTATACAATTAATTATTGATAACTATTACTAGCAAATGATATACGATGTTAATATATTTCCTTCTCGTAGTTGATTCTCATATTCAATTTTTTTTTATTGAAGATTGTTATTTTTAGGTTTTATCTTATTTTTTTAAAATAAAATAAAACTATAATATAACTCTCATTGTCCGAGTGTAATTTATAAAATTTTCTTTCAATGTTAATTTTTTATAGAGTTTAAAGGTGATATGTATAGTGTATAAATATATCAATCTAATCACAAAAAAGTTTTAATATTTATAAGTTTCATAGTTTATAAGAATGGTGATTGATTAACAAAAGAATAAATAGAGTAGAAATAATTGAATTATACAATTTAATGGGATTCATAAACTCATATTTCACTATTGTGGTGTCTACTTATGTAGACTTTGTTTTGAATCTTTGTTGGAAAAAGAAAATTATTGAAATGTATTTACCTTTCAATTTTAATTTTTTTAATAAAGAAGTAAGAGAATGTTAGCAAGCTACACCTCAAGGTGTATTTTAGATAACCATTTCATCGAGAGATATCAAACCAAATGATAAAAATTATTTTTCTCTCCTTTATTTTAAATAACATTTATCTCTTATGTTTACTTTTCTTTTTGGTTAAAGTTAAAAAAAAATTAGTTATAATTTTTATACAATTAATTACAGATAACTATTTCTAATGGATGATCTACGATATTAATATCTTTCCTTCTCGTAATTAACTCTCAAATCTAAATTTATTTACTGAAGATCAATAGGTTTTATCTTTTTTTTTCTAAATAAAATTAGTAGTGACTACTTTATTATGGACAATTCAATAGTGATAGTATTGATTTCTATTCCACTTACTCATGGTCGAATCACAATGTAAGCCTAAATATGATTCTTTCAGTTTAGAAGATTAGTCAAACCTTTGTCGATCAATAAATTAACCATAGTTCAACTTAATACATCATAAATTTAATTAAAATTCATCTGATTTATAAGAAATGTTGAATCTTTTTCAACTAATGAAAACTTATCACAACTAAAGTCTCACTGTAGTTCATCTGATTTAGAAGAAATGTCAAATATTTGTTGACCAACGACAATTCAGCTAATTACAATTTAAGTCTAATTGCAGTTCATGGGATTTAGTAAAAAGGTCGAATCTTTATCGACCAAAGAATAAACAATAGTTTACCTAACCACAACCTCAGCCTCATTATAGTTCATCTAATTAATAAGAATGGTTGTCCCTTTGTGGAACAATGAACTAACCTCATATCATATGACCATAAAATATGTCATATTGTAGTTCATTTGATTCATGGGAAATATTGAACCTTTGTCGACTAATGAACTAACCATAATTCAATTGATCATAACTTAAAGCCTATGTACAATTCATATGATTTTGAAGAAAGGTCGAGCCTTTATTGTCTAATGATCGGACCATAATTCAACTATTAACAATATGAGACTCATTTTAATTCATCTGAATCAAAAGAAAGGTTGAACATTATTGATCAATAGACTAATCACCATTCAACTGGTCAAGACTTAAGCATCATTTAGTTCATTTGGTTTAGAAGCGAGGTCGAAGCTCTATCGACCAATGAACTAACCTCAACTCAATTGAGCACGACTTAATCATCACTATAGTTCATTTGATTCAGAAGAAATGTAGAACCTTTGTCGATCAACGAACTAACCAGAGTTAAAATCATCACAATCTAAACCTTAATGAAGTTTATTGTATTCAAAAGAAAAGTCAAACCTTTTTTGACCAAAGTGTTAGTGGAAAAGTATTTTTAAATACAATTCTCTGATTGATGTTTTGATAATAAAAAATACAAATAAATAAAGAACAATTATCCCCTAACCATATATGTTAAGTGTGTAGATTAAAGGCAAGAGTTATGTTAAAAAAATGTGTTAGAAATCTTCTACTAGAGCAAGATATAACAAAACAAAACAAAACAAAAATTATGCGAAAAAGTGCGGCAGAGCTTGCATCGCTATATAAGGTTTATCCTCTGATGACTGGACAAAGGCAAAAGAAACCAAAATTTACTTCAACTTGACAACGTAAGTTTATTGACACACACCTCTATTTTCGTAAGCTTCAGTTGACTCTAAAATTCGAGCAACATAGTACATCAGCTACCTCTGATGAACCCAACAAAAATTATGTGCCTCTGCCTCTAACAAGCGTAACAAGAAATGTTATGTCTCTGCCTCTGATAAGCCTGATAAAAATTAAATTGTCTCTAACTATGATAAGTGTGGCAAGCTAGTTAGTGCCTCTAACAAGTGTGACAAGCAAGTTATTGTCTTTGCCTTTGATAATTACATCAAGCTTCTGACTCTGAATGTTTATCTCTCCTCTAAAAAAGTCAACGCTCTAAAAAAGTCAACGCTCTAAAAAAGTCAATGCTAAAAAAAGACAAAGCAACTTCACATCCTATGACAAACATTCTAAATATGCTATGTGTTGGAAAGTCTTTAATGTTTGACTTGATCACAGTATCCTCTGATTCTTTATCCTGAATACCAAGATACACGAAGTCATTTATGGAGATATATATATGGATATTCATTAAAGTTTGATTTGTCTCGAATAGTGTTTGAAGATATCCTATAGTACCATTCTCAACGGACATTTTGTCTCTGTCTTTAAGAAGAACTCACTCGGTCCTTTAAATATTGTTAGGGAGAGTGAGCAAGAAGGAGAGAAAATAAAAAGGCTATGTGCTAAAAGAAGAAGAAAAAAAACCAAGAACACATTTAACAAAAAGAATAAGTGAATTATGTTCTCGAAGAGAGTTATTAGAGTTGATGTAAATTAATCAAAGAGTTTTCACACGCTTGCAATGATATAGAATTTAATTTGTAACATCCTCTCAATGAGAGTTAGAATCTTAACAAGAAACTTTATGTCAGTACTTATGAGTGGTTAGGTGAATTTTTTTCATTAAATTAAATGAGTAGTTGAATTTTCAAAGTATGAAATCATTACTCACCACTAAGTGGAATAGTTGTGCATGAATATGAAAGAATGGTTGATAGTGTAAAATATTACTAAGAATTGATTGTAAAAATTTGAGTGTAATGAGAAATGCATAATAATGTAATAAAAAAATATTATAAAAAAACCATAATAAGAAGAGGGAGAGAGAAAGGAAATGAACCATTAAATTAAAATATTATCATTTAATTGATTGACATAAATTGAAAGTAATGAAAAAGCATAAAAATGTTATAAAAAAAGTATTATAAAAAAATGTATAATAAAATGACAACAAAATAGATTTAGGAGTTTGTTTTATGTATACAATTTGATAATAATCTAAATAAGATTTCACGATTTTGTTCTTAGAAAAAATGTATTGGGTTAAAGAGTGTATATATTATTTATAAATTACAATTTATAATATATAAAAAATTAAAAATATATTTTAATATATAATCATGCATAACAATATTAATATTTTAAAAAACATACAAATTTTTCTCTAAGTTTATATCAACAGTGGTATAATAAGAAGAAGAATTAGAAAAAGGCACGTTAAAACAATATAAATTGAATTTTAAAAACTTTATACTTCAAAAACGAATTATTGACCTAATTCTAAATTGTATCTCTATTTAATTTAAATATTAATTTTAGTTATCTAATGATTAACATGTAATCGATTTGTATATTGTATAGATCTCACTATAAATAATTATTTTTATTAAAAGAAATTTTTTTATTATAATATAATATAATATTCAATTTAAAAAAATTAAATAATCGTACAAACTAAAAATTTGAGACAAGTCTATCTCATAGACATAAATTATTTATTATTCTTATATATTTGAAAATAAATGCTATATATATAAATCTAACAATGGGACCTAACCTATATCGAAAATGTGGGATGTGATACTATGCAACATGACATTTAACAAAATATCACATCACTGGCGTATATATATATAATTATATATATGTGTGTGTCAAAAGAATATATAGATTAAACCTTCCAAAGAGTAGGAACCTCAAGACTCCTCCTCATTGCACTACTATGATTGGAATCACTCTCTTGTTCCCCAAAAGTCTCTAATGAATAAACATCCCAACCACCATCTCTCCAATATGAAGAATAAATTGATGGAACATTTTGTACACTCCAATAATCTTTCCCTACATTTGGACGCAGTGCCATAATCAATTCCTTAGGCATATCAAAGAACTCAATATTTTTTAGCTTAGTTAAGTGTTCAATGCCTAATGGTACATTCTTGAATGAACCACATTGTTGAATGATCAACTTTTTAAGACCTTGCATTGCTCCCTCCTCAATTATCATAGATTTCAATCCTTCTAAATCATCAAGGCCTAACACCTTTAAACTTGGAAACCCTTTTGCATTGAAATGCATTGTCTCACCAACATAAACTTGAAGAAACTCAACATGTCTTAGATTTGGCAAATCTTGAAGAAACACTAGAGGATCCTCCTTTAACCTGCTCCATTTTAGAAACACTCTCACCAAATTCTTGAGAGAGCTTATCCAGCATGGAAACTTCTCTAAACGACCACTCAAGTACAACTGCTGAAGATACTGAGGAGGCTTAGAAATGTCATGAATATCAATTATCTCATCCTCGTCTATAGCAGTTATGGAAAGTGACCTGAGATTGATCATCTTCTCAATAGAAGAACACAAAGCAGCACCGTCTTTTTGCCTCATTTTTCGAATGCCTAGTCTCCTAAGTTGAGTAAGTTTTCCTAGCTCAACCATCAAAGCTCCACTTCCTTGGTCTACCTCTATAAAACAAAGCTTTTGCAAAGATAACATGTTTCCTATAGGTGCAGCCACCTTGAAGCCATGCCTTGAATGGAAATAAGCATAGGATTCAATCTCATAACGATACACAAGGAGATGGCGTAATCGCTTCAGCTCCGCGATTTCAGCAGGCAATTCAGTGACATAAGTTTGTTTAAGATTCAATGTTTCAAGGTATTGCAGCTTCTTAATAGACCCTGGAATGTTTTTCACTTTTGTGTTCTTCAAACTTAGATACTTGAGAAGGTAAAGATTGACAATTTCAACAGGAAAAGCTTCCAAAGGTGCATCCTGCAAGTCTAACACCCTAAGCCACTTAAGACCATTAGAGCCTAATTCATGTAAAGAAAAACTATTGAGTGAATCTGATAAGGCAAACATTAGCAGAGACCTAAGTTGGAATAATGTAGTCATATTTTGTTGCAATAGTACATTATGCGACGAATTTATGACCGATAATCGACGAACTCTTTCCGGCCACACCATGTCCTGATCTTTAGCTATTGTTGCAAAGTTCTGATCTCTTGACTTCAAACTAACAATTTCCCTTAGAAGATCGTGCATTCGACAAGTTTTCATTCGACCGTCGCTGGTTTTTCCTACCACTTGGAGTAAACTTCTGTTCAAAAGCTCCTTAATGTAACTATCTGCAACTTCCTCCAATGTTTTACCATCTTCTCCATTGATGAATCCTTCAGCTATCCACAATCGAATCAATCGCATAGGCTCGATAGCATGAAATTCGGGGAAGATACTTAAATACAACAAACATGATTTAAGATAGTAAGGCAACTCATTGAAACTTAAGGAAATAACTTTCTTCATATCCTCAAGTTTGTCATTGCCTTGAATTTCAGAACCAAAACTTCTACAAACCATTTGCCAGTCTTCTATGTTTGTCCTTCCTCTTGTGGACAAAACACCACTAATTGCCACAATTGCTAAAGGCAACCCTCCACACAATTTTAAGATATTCTTACAAACTTCTTCAAGATGAGGAGGACATGAATTGTTATCACCTTGAAATGTCTTCCTACAAAAAAGTGACCAAGCTTCTTGCTCAGGTAAGAATTCAAGGTGAAAGTCTTTACCCAATTCAGCACAAGAATACAAGGCTATATCTTTCTTGCGCGTCGTAAGCATCACTCTGCTACCGCGATCGTTGTTAGGCAAAGCAAGCTTCACTGCATCCCATATATTAGCATGCCAAACATCATCAAGCACAATTAGGTACCTACTTCTTTGAAGCAAATTCTTGATAACCTCTTTCAGCTTCTCACTTTTCATCTGTCCAACTGCTTCTGGAGCTGGTTTTCCAATCACATTATGGAGCTGTTGAACAAGGTCCTTCAATAACTCTTCCAGCTTGGAAGATTGAGAGAGGTTAACCCAAGCATGAATCCTGAAATTAGAAATCTAATTAGTTATAAGTCTAACTTACAAAACTCACTGATATTAAGAAAAGTAGTTAGTAGTTAGTTAATACCTGAAACGTTTTTGAACTTTTGGATCATCATAGACTTGTTTTGCTAATGTAGTCTTCCCTAAACCTCCCATTCCATAAATTGAAATCACAGCTCTACCTGATTCATCCTTGAAAAGCATATCATTAAGCTGCTTCTTTGGTTGTTCAATTCCAACTAGATCAGCTTCCTCTAACAACAGGGCATCACCTAGATAGTTTTAAGAGAATTATGTTAGATCATTTGTATAATTATGTTAGATAGTTTGAAGAGAATTATGTTAGATAGTTTCACAACCACTCACTCATGTCCTTTACGTTAAAGAGATTAAGTATTTTTTTTATAGAAAATTCTAGTGCACTGCATAGTGGACCCGTCACCCCAACCAACATGAAAAGACAATTTTATCTTTTTAACTATCTATAAAATCTTCTACTTTTTAATATTTCATTTTTTCACCCTTTTTCTAAATCGAAGATTTTACATATAATTAAAATTATATTTTCACGTTGATTAAGGGTGGCAGGTTTAAGTGTGAGGTACTTGACTAAAATTCTCTTTTTTTATATAATTGTAATTTATTCTCGGAATGATTCAACATTGGTCCATTCAAAACCAAATGCCAATACATATCCACCAATTATTTAATGCTTAATAGTAATTGACCATAATAATAATTCTTAATAATTGATTATGAGTATGTTTATTACATATTTTTTTAAAAAAAGTAATTTTGATACTCAATAATTTATAGATTATTTTGTAGAAATTTTTAAAAAAATAGAAGTTATTTTGTGTTTGTTTGATGTAATAAAAATTACATTTTAAAAAAATGAATCAATTATAAAAATATTTTTTTTGAGAAGCTGCTAAAAATAGTTTTTATCTAAATCAGTTTGAAATAATTAATCTAACATACCTTGGCTATCAATCTTTGATGAAAGCCTTTTACTAGAACTTGTGCGAACCTCAGATATGTTTGGACGTCCATGAGAGATAGCTTCAACTTTAGATTTGATTCCTTGAATATTTGAAGCTATTTTATGCCTAGCTTTCATGGTCTTAATGCCAAAAGAAATCTTATGAAAAGAAGAATTTTTGTTGTTGTTTTTGCCATGTTGATCAACAAGACGAAAATTATATTCATCTACAGCATCTTCCATGTCATTAGCAATATCTCTAACCCTTTTAACCCAAACTTTGAGTTCAGGATCTTTGTGTTCCAATGCATCATCAGCTACCATTAAGAGAGCTTTGTGGCGTTCAAGTTCATCTTTGATGTATACAACATCTTCACGTACCCCTTTTTGTAAATTCACTTCTTCTTGAAGTAAAACAGATAGTTTGTCCAATAAAAATGATACTGAACTATCTGCCATTTGTTTTGCTCTCTAGATGAGAAGAAGAGTTTCAAGAACTTGATGATGATGAGATTTCTGAGTATTTTTCTCTCTCAATTTTTTATATGACTAGTTGCAATTGGTAGGACTTGATTCCTTTTCTTGCTTTGTTGGTGTACTTATATACATTATGTGCAACTCTCTCGTTGAAATGGTCAACTACCATTATATTACTCACTTCCTAAAAGTTATATGATAGTTGTGATAGAAAGGATAATGTGAAAGTGATATTATATAAGTGTAGGAACATTCGAGGTACTTCCTCTAATCACTATTATAAACAAAAATATTATTTTTGCATATATTAAGAAATTAATTAAATACAATTAATTTTCAATATATTCGTCTGATACTTTTTAATGGTCATATTTGCATGAAACGATAAATAATTATATAAAAAATAATAAAATTTATTAGTTGTTTTGAAATAAATAAAAAACATTTATATGACAGTTAAAAAAGAAGGAAAGAAGAAATTGATACTTTTCATTTTCAATATAATATTAATTATATATTTTAAATTGTATCTTATTTTATAATTAATACTACTACTTACAATTTGATATATTTCATTTCACATTCATAGAATGGTAAATACTAATTCAATATAAATATTATTCTTTTCTATTATAAATTTTTAAGAATACGTGTAAAATTGTGAGATACGCATCGAGTGAAGTATGATAAACAAACCATATTTTTCCACCATGAAAAAGAAGTTGAAACTGTTGCATATATTATTTGACGCAAACAAACAAAAAACGACGGCTAATAAAAAAACGACGGCTAACAAATTGTTTTTTCTGAGATTAACAAGTCAACAAATTCATAATGAATCGCACAATTCCATATCAAACAAAAAATTCAATAGATATTATTTTGATTCATTCACCGTTCGATTTACAGATCGATTTGCTGCGTATGGACTAAGGAGTGGGGTGCATATCATGTACGGAAAATTATTTAATAACTATATTACGCAGGCGCGCTGCGCGGATATTAATTAATTTTATAAGTTTTGAAAGTAATATTTTATATATTATAAATATAATTATTTTATAATATTATTTTATTGATTTATAATAATTGAATATGATTAAAAAAATTAAAATGAGAGAAAATTATGTTTATCACAATCCTCTAATTTAATTTTTAAAATATTTTATAAAATTCGTATAATAATTTATTATATAGGATAATTGTTTGACTCATAATTTATTTTTCAACATATAATGGTACTTGCATTTATTTGATGAAATAAAATGTACAATACAAACCCAAAAATAAGATGTAAAAATTTAAAAATATGATTGATTATTTAATATTTTTTATTAAAAAAAATATTAATATTGAATTATATTGTAACGTAGTCTAAATTTATTTGTTTTATTAGTATCATATTTCAATCGTAAACATGAGAAGTTGTTTGTTTGGAGAAGGATCATTAGATAAAGAATATTTATGTTGATATTTACGAGTGATTAAGTGAATTTTTTTTCATCGAATTTAATGACTAATAATATAAATTATTAACATTGGTAAATGACTAATAATATTATAAAATAATATTATAAAATAATTTATAAATTTATTATAAAATAACTTATAAAATAATTTGATAATAATATAAATTATAAATTATTATCAAATTGTAAAATAATTTATAAATTATAAATTTATTATAAATAATTGTAAAATAATTTTATAATTTTATAAGTAATATTTTATGTATTATAAATATAGTTATCTTATAATATTACTTTATTGATTCGTAATAATTGAATATGATTAGGAAAATTAAAATGAGGGAAAATCATGTTTATCACAATCATCTAATTTAATTTTTAAAATATTTTATAAAATTCGTATGATAACTTATTATATAAGATAATTGTTTGACTCATTGTACTTTAATTGTCAATTTATTTTTCAACATATAATG
>NC_021167.2:8022637-8051250 GCF_000331145.2 Cicer arietinum | reverse complement strand
AGATTGACGGAAAGAAATTATAAATGGATTGACATTAATGAGTAATTGAATTTTTAACGTATAAAATCATTACTCACCATAATCACAAATATAATTGTCCATGAAAAGAGGATTAAATAAAGAGCATTTATGTCGATATTTAGGAGTGATTAGTCGATTTTTTTTATTACTATTATTAAATGACTAATAATATTATAAAATAATTTATAAATTTATTATAAAATAACTTATAAAATATAATTGTCCATGAAAAGAGGATTAAATAAAGAGCATTTATGTCGATATTTAGGAGGAAATTATTAGTTTTTTTTATTACTATTATTAAATGACTAATAATATTATAAAATAATTTATAAATTTATTATAAAATAACTTATAAAATAATCTGATAATAATATAAATTATAAATTATTATCAAATTGTAAAATAATTTATAAATTATAAATATATTATAAATAATTGTAAAATAGTTTTATAATTTATAAATTAATTATAAAATAATATTATTAGATAAAAAGCATTTATGTCGATATTTAGGAGTAATTAGTCTCTTTTTTTTATTGAATTTAATGATTAATAATAGAAATTATTATCGTTCGTAAATGACTAATTATATTATAAAATAATAATATAAAATAATTTATAAATTTATTATAAAATAACTTATAAAATAATTTGATAATCATATAAATTATAAATTATTATCAAATTGTAAAATAATTTATAAATTATAAATAACTGTAAAATGATTTTATAATTTATTAAAATAATATTATCAAATAGATTTTGGAGGTATGAAATAAATTGTGGAAGAAAGAGGAAAAATAGAGTAGGATTAAAGGAGATTAGGTATTCAGAGCATGTGAGAAAGGAGGAAAGGTAGCTTTTTGGCTGATGTGAGAAATATTTGTATATGTGACATTCGAAGATGAAATGACATTCGGTGGTCTATTTTAAATATATATAATAGATAAATGAAGTCATTTAAATATATAAACTTGGGAGTTCCGGTCCAAAAAATAAAAGATGAAATTAAAAAATTAAAAACTATTACTTATATCACATCATATTAGTTAAAACGTGTTCAAAATTTGAAAGCGAACCATTCATTCGAAACCACTAATTTGAAGGAAAAAAATGGAAATCAAAATTGAAGCAACGAAATGTCCACAAATTTTATTTTATTTTTATACAGAAATGGCCACGATATTGATAGCAAGTAAGTATCTATATAAGTATTTCTAAATTCAAGTCAAATAAAATATAAATCGAAATTCTAGAAGAGATGCATAGTTGACTGAGTCAAATAGTTTTTTATGGAATGAGGAAGCAAATGTGTAAGTTAAAGGAAAAACAAAAAATGGTATACATAATTATTTTAGTAAAATTTAAAACAAAAATAAAACGTTAAAAAAAACATATATATACTTTTTTATAATACATATATATTTTATTTTAAGAGAGTCTTTATGAAGAGATTTAATTATTTTTTACAGAAGATTTAATCATATTTGAGAAAATAAATATTAATAACTTAAATATATAATTTTTACCATCACAGCACATTTACAGTGTACTCCTTATTTTCAGTCTGACTACAACTTAAACATCTCCCTGTTTCTCTTTTTGTTTTGTTTTTTGAGCAAAACCTAAACATCACATAATTAGTGCTTTAATGAATTTTGCATTAAAAATATATTTAAAAAACTCCTTTTCTTATTTTACTGCATTCAAATAATACACTTTTTTTAATGCAGTCCTCTTTCTCTAAGATTTGTTGAAATTCAAATAAATGATATTAAATCATGTAGCCTCTTCGTAGACTTAGTGTTAATTCACTTGTATTTCAACCAAATAAAATAATGTATTAGAAAATTTATTGTTAGCATAATTCTCTCAACAAATTGGAAAAGAAGTTGCATGTATTTAATGCAGCTATTAATATTAATTAATTAATTAATAATTGATTTTTTTTTATTCCCACACACGCAAAAAAATTTATCTCACTAAATTTTATAGTATTCACAGCTGTTGCACCATAGGAGGAGATTCACTTGTAATAATAATATATGAATCTCAACTTTAAATCTTTATTGAAATAATTTTGCTATATTTTAGTTAAACTCTAATTTATCAAGGTTGTTTTCTCTTAACCAAAGGGTTAAAAAAATACAAATAATCATTGCTATGTTGAATTGAATATTGAATTTGGTTCAATTCACTTAAAAAAAATATGATCACGATAGTTTCTTTGTATATTTTTTCTCAAGAGAAGGTTCTCTGTATCTTCTAGTTAATTACTTCGTAATTTCTTAATGCAATAGGTTTGAAAATTTTGATTGCATTTTGTTTTCGGTGACAAGTGGTTTCTAAAGCGCGTCCTGTGAAGATTTTCACAAAATGTTCCTTCCTCACCACCACACCCCACCAAGGTTTAGAGAGCAAGTCATGCGGACGGATATGTATGTAGCCAAAGCTAACACGCAAACACAAGCATGGATTGATTCGAATGTTGACCTCACATAACCAACCTCTCACAACGAGGGCACTATCTATATTTTTTATTAGTGTATCTATATTTTACTATTTGAATTTAATTGGTTTGTATTGAGTCTAAATAACCTTTTATACATGAATTTAATTATATATCACTTTGTTATATTAGTTCTTAAAATACGTACTCAATCATGAAATCTCTATAGCTTATGCCCCTTGGGTCTGCTACGAGACTACTAGTCCTCAAGTGAGCAATGTGCTTCTGAATTTTTTCACACGAATAGAACCGAAGTAATTTTGTTGCTGTAAAGTCACATTACAATTTCTACCAATACTTGGTTGGTAGATCCAAATTAATTTTTAACTTAAAGTTGAAGTTTAGGTAGACAAAAACTAATTATAAATATGTGATAGATTGAAATACCCATCGAGAATTCATTAACTTAAAACTCCATGCATTTTCTTTTCATTTTCTCCTCTCTCTGATGCATTTCACCTTATTTTTCCTCTCCCAAATTGTTTCTCATCCAACGGGTCGAGGTTACAGAATACTCTACAGCAACTCATACAAAAAGACCAAGTGACACAAAGCAACTCAATCAATCAATACTCAAAAACCACATTTAAAAAATAAAAAATAAAATCATTCGACTTAAAGAAAATAATAAAATCTCCAATTACTGACAGTTACAAGGTACAACAAAAAAGAACTAGCTAATCTACTTTCGTCAAAAGAACTACTTTAAACTCCAATCATTTTCTTATTTTCTTTTTAAAGAAATAAATAACAAGACCCCCAAAAATGAAAAAGCAAATAGCTTTTTCCACATATTCATCCAACCAAAAATAAATGTAAGACGCTTTCGTTTAGTCTTCATCAGAGTTGTCAAATGTTATTTTTTTAGACTTTGGAGCATCAGCAGAAATTTCCTTGAAGTGAGCCCCATAAAGCTTGGACTCCTACATTATAGCAGAAAATTATATTTTAACAATAACACGTCTGCCAAATTTCAAAAGAAACCTGAACTGGTATATAGACAAAAGTAGAGAAGAAAACAAACCTTTTTCTTTACATGTGTGCCAAATTTCAAAAGAGCATCTGGCACAACTTGACCTGCTTCTCTTAAAACATTTACAAGCTCCCCAGAAAGTCCCTGAAATATTCACATTCATTCGTATGAGAAGATAAAGATGACAAACACCACTTATATATAACATAAACACAGGATAAGTGAGTGCTAAGGAACTATAATATACAAAGAAGTGAATTAGAATTAGTAATACCTTATTCGCTTGGGTGAAGAATGTATGGGCAACGCCTTTCTTACCAGCTCGTCCAGTTCGCCCAATTCTATGAACATAATCTTCTAGAGTTAGAGGAAAACTAAAGTTGATCACTACTTCAACATCTGGAATATCCAATCCCCGTGCTGCCACATCAGTTGCAATCTGCCCATTTGATTAAGAAAAATTTAATTAACCAAATAAAGCAACGACGGCAATGCATGGAATAGGAAATAAAAATTATCTAACATGGCCACAAAAGTAATGCGGAGAAAACAATTAAAATTTGGTGGGAAGCAACCATATTTTTTAACTTCTGGGACAACAAACTGATATGATTAATAATAATAACAATATAAAACAGTTTTACCATCAAAGGACAGCTTCCATTCTTGAATAATGACAGTGCCTTAGTGCGCTCATTCTGTGATTTGTCCCCACTTATTGACACGGCCTTCCATCCCCTGAAGACATTATTTAACTCATGTTACTCATCCTAAATAACTATTACAATTATACCAGCAATAACTTAGAGATGTCGTAGCAAAGTACCCTTGTTGAAGCATTCTTTCAACTCGTGTGGTTTCAAATTTGTATAAAACAAAGACCAATACTCGATTCCTGAGAAAGATACAAGCTCTTAGCAAGAAGAAGAAGTTGATAACCATGAAAAAAGAGGCAATTGAATGAACACAGAATCACAGGATGACATACTTCTTAGATTTGTGGTATTTCTCTAGTAAAGCAACCAAGCGCTTATCACGTGCCCGCTCGTCCAAGACCTATGAATGTAACAGGAATTTTTAATATTTGTTAAAAGCATAAATACATTCAGTGCCATCGATTGCAGATGGTGGACAATGGCGGAAAGCAAAAAAAAGGCATTTCAAAGATGCCATAGAAAAACCAAGGTGTTGCCATCCTTCACAAATTGGTCGTGGCAGTTGTCAACAAAACTGCCACGGCCAACCATGTCCGTTACCAGACAACATTGAATATGTTACACATCAAAATGAAGATTTGTTAACATTCACACCTCAACTATCTGCATGACATCATGATTGGCAGCTAAATCCTCTGAGCCTACAACAACCTGTCACAAGTTTAAATATCTCTTCTTCCAACATGTAAAAACAAAACTCAGCTTTTAGAAAATGAAAATACAGACTTTTATAGGGTTGGGATCCATAAATTCCTGCGCCAAGTGATGAACTGCTAAAGGCCATGTAGCACTGAACATGACCATTTGACGAACTGCAGAAAATTAAACTCTTTAATGAAACAAAAAATAGGAGAAAAAGCATAATACATCTACGCTCAGAAGAAAACAGACGGAATAAGTTAATCGCCAGAAAAAAGATGTGACAACAGTAGATGAAATGTCTCATACCAGAACATGTCTGACCAAGTATTGAGCGGACTATTTGTTCAAAACCCATGTCAAGCATCCGATCTGCTTCATCAAGCACCTAGAACAAATAAATGGTGGTGCAGAAGGCTCACTATAAGTTTATATGGAGGCATCTAATTCACAAACAAACGAGATTTAAACTAGAAGAACCAACAATTATAAAAAGATAGGTGGCAACTGTTTATCCAGAGTCAGAAAATTCAGTAAATGGCATGTAAAACCAAGATCCAGTATATTACAGTTCTAGCATATTAGCAAATGTTTGTAAAATAAAACTCAAATTGACAAATGTATTGGCTGTGAGCCAGTGAGTCTAGCAAAGAAAATATATTATTGAATGACTGCTTGAGAGAACAAAAAAGAATTCTGCCAGACAATTTACAGCTTACCGCAAAAGATACTTCTTTAAGGCAACAGATACCCATTTCAACCAGATCTTGGATACGACCAGGGGTTCCAATGACAATGTCCTGCATGAAAAAGCAATGATAAATTTTTTAACTGTCTATAAAAATTAAAAAGAGAAAAAAAGCTACACCTAAAAATGGAAGCAAACCAGCATGTAACTGTCATCTGAATACATACTATCAAAAGGAAAGGAAGAACTTGATGACTTACAACGCCAGATTTAAGTGCAGAGATTTGTGGTCCTTTTGAGGTTCCACCATACAAACAAATTGATTCCACGCCACAAGACTTACCAGCATCACACAATACATCTGATATCTATAACAGAAATAAGGAAAACTATTAGCTACATTTTATCATTTGGTGAATCAATAGTAGGATGTAGTACTCACGGAAGTAGATCTTTTATATCAAGGGCAACATCACTAATATGTCTAATATATACGGAGAAAAAAAATCAGTATATTGAGAAGAAAAAAACATTGAAGATCCTCTCACTGTTTCTCAAGGTAGTATTTTATTAACAACAAATCAAAAGGAGAACAGATAAAGAAAAATGACCAATGAAACAGTCGTATGTATCATGTAAAAACATCTAACAAAACCTTTGAAAATTCTCTCACCATTTTCCACCTTCCAATTTTCACTCCCAAGAAGCATACTAAAACTAAAAGTAACCCTTTGTTTTGCAAAACTAAAATACAACAGAAGAAAGGACGAAAGAGAGAGAGAGAGAGAGAGAGAGAGAGAGAGAGAGAGATAAATGAAAAGAAGAAATCTTCCACTCATTATATTATTATTATAATATTAATTTATAATAAACATAAATATATATAATATAAGGAACCATCAATAATCTTCCAATCATTCATGTGTCTTTTGTTTTCAGATCAAAGGCTAGGTGCTTCATGGCAAAAAAAAATCCAGATAGAAAGGAAAAGATCAAATGAGTATGGAATCAACTACACACTAGTAATCCATGATGCTAAATTGCTAATTTCACTAGCACCCGACAAGTACAAATTATACATGAAACTAATGAGAAGAATAAGAGTTTAAATTAAACTCAAATTCATTGTCAAATTCATTGAAACAACTCAGTGTATCAACAGAAACATACTTGTTGAGCAAGCTCCCTTGTAGGAGAGAGCATAAGGCAAAGAGGGTTACGACCCTTGGAAGAACCCTTACTCTTCCGCTTATTCAAAACATGCATAATTGCCGGTATTCCAAAAGCAAGTGTCTTCCCTAATAACAAAAAAAAAAACACCAAAATCAGAATCAATTTCAAGTAAAACAACAAAGGGCCTTTTCTAATTGGTTTGAGCTTATCTATTGGCATAAGCACTTCCAACACTATTGGAAATCTTACGAAAACAGCTTATAACATACATAGGCCCTATTTGGATAAGCAGCTTATAGGCATAAGCACTTGTGTATAAGCTGTTTTTATAACACAGTAAAATAAAGCCAAACTATTTTATATAAGCTGTAAGTTGTAATGAAAATTAGTTTATGGACCTTGTTATAGTTATAAGTCGTTCATACAATCTCTACCAAACAGACCCGCAAGTGGTTATAACAATGGATAAACTCAAATAAGACCGTCCAAACAGACCCATAAGCTGTAGCTTATAGCTTATATGAAAACAATTTGACTTAATATCTTTTGTTATAAAAATAGTTCATATAAAATAAGTGCTTATGACAAAAACTCTTAACTAAAATGATTATCCAAACATGGCCAAATTAACAAACACAAACATGAACACACCAAATCTAACCTGAACCAGTAGCTGCAATTCCAATTAAATCACGACCGTCCAATAAAAAAGGCCAAGTTAGTGACTGAATCGGAGAAGGTTTCTCAAAACCCTTGCAACACTCAAGCACATTCTCAGGAAGCCCCGAATCAACGAAAGTTTTAACCGCCGCGTATTTCGCGTCTTCAGCATTCTTTCCAGTAACTGCAATGGGGTCACCCGACGCGGAAACCGTGTCATCGCCGTTACCACTGTCGTTCTCCTCCTTGTCATGCTTTTTCTTCTTTTTACTTTTCTTATTTGATTCGGCGTCGTTTTGATTGATGAGTTCTTCGTGCTTTCTTTTGGGAGTGTTTTCTTCGTTTTGAAGGTCGTGTTTGTTCTTGTTCTTTTTGTTCTTCTTCTTAGAGGATTTGAGTTCGGGGCTGTTGTTAGTGATTTGATCTTCGGTGGCTAAAACGGCGTCGTCTTTCCGACCCATGTTTGGAATTGGAGATGGAAGGTGGTAATGAGGGGAAGAAGAACGATACCGTGAAGCAGCACGATAGGGTGAAAGGTGAAAGAGGAGTTAAGAGAGAGATTTTATGATTTTTAGGGTTTTGACTTTGGACTATGCTAGGTTAAGGTACAACCGCGGGAGATATTTTGCTCCACTTATGCAATGCTTGTACAGCAAATCACCTTTAATTTTGAGTATTTTTATACCAAAATTTCAAATTAATCTTTGAATTATTACAACATCATTTAATTTAATTTACCACATTATAACAATTACTAATTATTTTAATTTTTAAGATTTAAATTAATTGATTATATTTATATTATTATATTAAATTTTTTATTTTTTGAGTTTAAATTTGAAGTATTGTAGTTTTATGTGTATTTTTTATCATTTTATTTAGAAAAAAATATATATTTTTTCATAATAAATTGTATTTGCTCTTTGAATAATCCCTTTAAACTATATTTCTAAATTAGCATATTGATTAAAGTTTTAGAGTCACTTTTCATAGTGAGGTGAGGATCTTGTCCCTCCTTGCTAATTTAAAGTCAAGGTACATTTTTGTGTGTATAGTCACACGCCAAATCTTTCTAATGTACAACTTGAGCAACCTTCCTTCAACATTAAGAAAAAGACCTTACACCTTGAGTGTTTCCTGTTATTCTTGCAAGTGTCGTTATTGTTGAGTTTGAACAGTTATCCATCAGAAGTTGTCATCCAATGTAGACCATTTATTAAACTATGTTGATGCACATGTTGGATCGTTTGAAAAGTATAATCATCAATGTTTCTCGTAAAATTTTAGTGGCGATTAACCATGCACGACATTTTCCTATCACTATACCAAGGGGTTTGCATATATGATATACATCCACATCGTAATGATGTTTATCCCCCCACTTGTGAGTAATACCGTAGAACTTCCCCAAATAAAGGAGCCATAGTTGAAGCATCCATAATTTTTACCCACAAATATTAATTAGTTTCATGTTTATTAAGAGTCTTTCTCACGGGAATTTAAACAAATAATGTGTACTTCGTCAACAAAACTATGAGAAATCAAACAAAATACATACTAAAGTTTTTAGTGATTGGAATCAATTCGACAAATCTTATATTCAATTGTAAAGTCATTTGGTAATCGTCACTTCCATTATGCGCAAAAGGATGATTTTATTTAGGGATATTTTGTCACCATTATATTTATTTCGATTATCTACTAAAATATTTTATTTATATTGCTTTTAGAGTTTTTTTACTGAGTTATTTTATGTTGGACTTTTAATAGTTTGTTAATCTCTTGATACATTGTAGTTGTATGAAATAGAGCAGCAATGGTGTCTCTATATCAATGACACACCATAAGTGAGTTGGCGTTTGAGTACGAATATGCCATAGTTGCTAGAAAAACATGTCCTCCAATATCAAACACGACTAATAGGTTACGCCCATAATGGTGTTGTTTTAGGTAGTGGGAAAAATGTGCGATGAAGACAAACCATTGAGGTGTGAAGGAAATAAATATCAGATTAATATGGAAGAAAGACACTAAGATCTCGTGCGACTTTAAAATATAATGATAAATAAAACTTGTGTACATTGCATCATCTAGTATGGTTGTGTGCATCAGACAAAATATATATATACATATATTATAATTATGACAAATTTTAGGTTAAACTATTTTGATACATGATTAAATGCAAACAATGCTTAAAGGTCACTTCAAACTCTAACAACTATCAATGACACTCTTCAAATGTATATGTTAACATTTATTTTGATTTTTGCAGTTGGAAATTAATCTGATTAGTGTTAATTTGACGGACTGAGTTTGAGAGACAAATTCATTTTATCTCATTTTTCTTGAACTAACTATACCGCATCGTTGTCTCAATCTTAAAAACTACGATGATTGTTAATTTATAATTTGGAGAATATCGTTAATCGTTGGTAATGTTTACTATAAATGGTGATGTTTAACATGCACAAATGCTCTAGGTGATTCACCATGACCAACATTTTTCTACTACTAGATAAATAGTTTTAACAATTTTGATATACACTCACAACACAATAATTTTTCTTCTAGCCGCTCTAATCTGGCCACTCACGAGTACCATCATAAAACTTCCTCCCAATAAATGAGGTATAGTTTTTTTTTTTTTGACATAAAAACAATATTCACCCACTTATATTAAAATAGTACATCGATCGATAACAACACAAATACAAATCTATTAAAAACAAAAATAAACTAAATATGTGAATAAACTCTCAACCCTCAAATTAATAGCATAAAATGACAAAATATATAAATTAGATAAAATTAAAGCGATCAAAATACTCATCATTTTGGATATGTAATATTGAGGATGTTGAAGTCGTTGATTGAATATGTATGATTTGGATTGAAGTTAATTTGTCGATCTTAATAAAATAAACAATGCATCGAGACATAAAAAAAAATAATCTTGTACTCAATTGGCGAGATAATAAAAAACCTATACGACAAACCTATTCAGCACATAGTCTAATACTACTAGATGACAAACCTATCAACCAACTTAACTATTAAGCAATTAAATAGTTATAAATAAATGTTACTTTCCATAAAAATAATATTTCTTGAAATTTCGACAAAATATCATTTGTAATTTTAACATTTTCAAATATAAGAAAACCGTGTTTAAATATTTAATTCAATTAATATTTCAAAAGAACATATTTAAAATTTTAGTACATTTCAAAATGACTCTCCAAACTCAAAATAGTTGTAGGATACACAACAATTTATTACATCGATAACAAAGGGCCGCACGATCAAGGAGACTTGCCAGAAAATGTGGTCGATACTTTGATCTATTAATAGCTTGCTATTAACCTGCTTATGAATATGAAGAAAAAAAAACACCATAAAAGGGTAAGTCACAAAATTTTAGCGAAGAAACAACAACCACCACCAACTATAAGAAAAATACAATATACGAATAATTATTTTACAATATCGTGACAATTATGCTAAATAAAACTACGTTAAATATATATAATTTTCAATAAAGTACACAAATGATAAAATCATTAAACTTATAATTTAGTCGTTCAAATATAAATATTTAAAATTCAATTAATCAAATAAGTGAAATCAAAATAAGCAACTATAAAAGGATCGTAGAATATTTAACATATAAAAACATAAATATTTTAAGAACTAAGTGAGAGTTTTTATTTCATTGATAGTCATTTCCTCGCAAATGTGACAATTCCTTTAGGGTCGGCTCCATATGACATATATCTCTCTCCTGTCAATTTCGCAACACATTATATTCCATCAATTCAAGAGCATACATCTTGTTAATAACCATCTTATCCTAATAATGACATCTCTCGTAAGAGTGACTATATCTAATGGACAAATCTCTTCAATCAAAATGATGTAACTAAGTGCATATATTTCATTAACAATTTCATATTTATTTTTCTTCTCATCATAACTAATAAAAAATATATTCAACTTATATCAATTCAATATTTAAATATTTTTTAGTTCTTAAATAAGTCAAACTACAAAAATATTATGTACCAAATGCCATTAAAATAAATAAAAAAATTTCAAAAATTATGTTCTCTAAATTTTAAATAAATATTTTAATATAGAAAACGAGTAAAATAATAATTATAGTATAATAAAAATAAATATGAAAAAATTATTATCTGAGACGTTGACAAAATCTTAATTGAAATACCTTAACATAAAAAGTATTTGTAAGACTGTATAGAAAATTATTGCAAAGCTTTACTAACCATGCCAACAATCCTTAAAAACCAATTTAAATTCCAAAATAAATTTGAAGTAAAATTACATTTTCCTAATGATGTTTTCTTATTAATGGAGTTGTATATTTATTTTTAAAATATAAGTGAGACAATTTTATGGAATAAGTACTCTCCTTTTTCTTTAAGAACAAAGATTCTAACTCAAAGATTTAACCCAAAATTAAATGTAGAAGTATGAAAAAGATTTGTTTAAAAAAATATACCTATCTCATAAATTTATGGTTTAGGGATGTCATTTTTGTAACTTGAAGGAAAAGAAAATGGAAGTTGGAGGTGGGGGATTACTGTTGCCGATGAAGAGAAAACGAAAGAGGTGAGTGAGACAGAAGAGAGGAAAATAAGGTTGCTCATGTTTTCAGGTAAGGTGGGTTTTAATTTATATGTGAATGTGTTTTAATTCTTTTTCTTTCTTAGATAAGTGATTTTAGAAGATTTTTTTTTTCTTCGAAAATGTAGCACATAGGTTTTGATGTTTTCTAACTTATATCCACAAACTGCAATAAAAAATCAATAATTGGGATACCCATAACATTTTTTTCTAAAATATTGATAGTTGGAATATTCACAATATATTAACCAATATCATATTTCTATAAGCCTTTTGTCACGAGAATCTAAACAAATAACGTGTACTTCATCTATAAAATCAATAGAATCCAAACAAATAATATCTACTAGATATTTTTAGGTCAATAACTATAATAATATACAATAAAAGTCTTCATTATTGGATGTTTGAAAAAAGAGTTAATTTTATATTAAAAACTAAAAAAAGTAATTTATTTTAAAATACTTTATTTATAAAAAAATAATAACTTATCATACAATAAAATTTTTTCGAGGAAATTTGTTATATAATTAGTGAAGTATTATTATTATATTATTTCATCCGGTCTCATAAAAATTGATCAATTTATAAAAACAATTTTTCTTAAAAGAAAAATCAATTTAATTTAATTTAGTTTTTTTTATTATATGATTATATAATATTCAAAATTTTGATTGATATTAATCAATAATCAAATGAGTCTATAAAAAAAATTATTATTTAAAATTTGAACTGGGAGCATTAGGTGCGCTAAATTCCCCAACCGACAATTGCTACATCACGCGAGAGTCACGTGAACTTGTTGAGCCTTCCACTTCCGACACCACACTGTGAAAACAGCACTACAACGACCAAATTTGAGTGGCACACATCGTAAATCCCAACTCAATAAAAGGGCAAAGAGTACAAAATTCAAGTTCAGCTACTTTTTCTCCCAAAAATCTAAAACAAAATCCCGCGTTCCAAACAAGCGTAAAATCAAACAAAAAAAAAAGCAGAAAAGTGCGTTCACTCACCGCATGCACCAACACAGTCTCACTCACTCACGCATCCACTCCGAAGTGATTCTCCCGTCATTTTCTCTCTGAGTCGGTGTTTCTGCCACTCTCTTCGGACATTTTCTTCGGATCTAATTTCTCACCATGAATCACCACCACGATCCCAATCCATTTGAAGAAGAAGAAGTCAATCCATTCTCGGTAATATACACAGATTATCTCTCTCTCTCTCTCTCTCTATTTCTATATTTAGTTATTTCTCACTCAGATCCAATTTTGTTTTCGATTCTAACTCTAAATTCGCGCCGTACTTTTATGAACTATAAAAATTGAATTGCTTATGTGACTCGTCATTTGATTTCGGATCTGTAGTTAACTTACGTGGTTATGGCTTCATTTTGTTTTTTCCGTTTGGTTTCCATTTTGGAATAGCGTTGCTTGAGAAAAAAATGTGTATTGAATCGAAATGAGTTCAAATATCGGTGTGGATTGTAGAACTTAGTTTGGATGTTTGTGGAGGACTTGGATCTGGAGATATTTAGGTTTGTGATTTCGGTTATGTTTTTTATTTCGTGATACTTAATAGTGATTTATGCAGTGGAATGTGCGATGCTTGAAGTGTTTAATTGATGGTTGGTTGAATAAGGTGTTATTTTTGTTCAGTGTTATGGATTAAGAATTTGATTTGTTTTGATGGTTGGGGAATTTTTTGCTACTGTTTTGATTCAGCTGTAAAACATTTGGGGTCTCGATAATTGGAAAGTAAATTAAGTGCAATGAGTAAAGAAAAGTGGTTTCTCTGTTTTGTTTTAATAGTTGGGGTTGTTTGTATTTTGTAATGATTGATGCATTAATTGAGGGTTATGCTGTATGATGTATATATAGGAGAAACCGATTAGAGGGAATCTATTGTCAATTTTGGGCATAGAGAGGTTTGCAGACCCTATCTTTGTAAATTGTAATTGGGAATAGGAAGTTAGAAACTGATATTTTTAATAGAGAACTAATAGGGATAAACCCTGATTAAATAGATAGAACACTGCAGAATTTTGAGATCTGCAAACCTCCTTATGTCTAAAAGCCTCTATTATCTCAAAATGAGAAGATACATTCCCTTATATCCCTTCACCTTCGTCTTATTTGTACACATCAGATTATAACCCTATATTACCTCACTGGCTAATTAAAGGGCTTTACCTATCAAACAAAAATGGCAATATTATTCTCTTTGTTCACTTAATTGTGTACACATCTGAGCAGATGAAATTTTTGTGGCTTGGCTGTCTGTAATTATCTCTTGGACAAACACAATATAGAGGTATGTATTGTGTATGCTGAAGGCACATGATGTTTTGTAGATTATTAGAAATAGAAATTGTCAATGCCTCTACTGTGTATTAAACATAGCTTCTGTGAAATCTCTGGGACCAATGTTATTATCTATTTATAAATTAAGCAAAGTATGCCATTGGCTTATAAATGCAGTATTCAAATTCGATTTGGCTGAAGTGCTTTTAATAACATTAATACTCATACTTCAATGTATAAAAAAATTATTTTGCCCACATAAGTGTGATTGTTTGATATGTTTGGTAGTTATGTGGTGAGTTTTCAGAGAGCTGTTTCTGTAAGTTTGCTGTCATAAACATTTTCTAAATGTAATTTCTTCGTTTGCAAGAGAATGCAATCCCAAACTATTTGTTGATTTGAGCTTGACTTTCGATTTCATTTAGCTGCATATATGTGTGTATAAGATATTTAATTAATTCAAACCTTGTGAATTCATAAGAACTAACTTTAATGTTTAATTATCAAAACTCGCCTTATAAAAAATTCACCATGATTATTTTCAATTTTTCATTCAATTACAAATTGGTTTTTTTTGCAAACCTTGGGGTTAGATGCTTTTTGTTTCATTTAAGTTATGATATGGGGGTTTTCATTCTAGTTATTGTGGAAATGTAACAGAATGGTGCTGGATCAAAATCACGTGTTCCACCGTTGACATCTGAACCAGTGGGCTTTGGTCAAAGACATGATGCTACAGTTGATATTCCTTTGGACACTTCAAATGTAATGTCATTTCTTATTCAGGGGTTTTTAATAAAAGGTTTACTTCAAGATTCTTTTTGGAAGGGGAGTTGAATTTATTCTTTGTAATGTTTATTCAGGGGGACTCTAAGAAAAAAGCTCAGGAGCTAGCAGCATGGGAAGCTGATTTAAAAAGGAAAGAGAAGGTTGGTTTTTGAATTTTTTGCCACTGGTGTTGGTTCTTTAGCATTCATATAGTATTTTAATTGTCATCATCCTTGTATTCTCTTAAATGCCTGCATATACAAGTTCTAGCTTCTGCCACTATTAGTTGACTGGTATCCTTTGCTTTTGAGGATTTTGTGACTCTTTCAAAATGCATCTGTAGGAAATAAAAAGAAGAGAAGATTCTGTTGCCAAAGGTGAACGACGAGACTCCACCATACAAGATTTTCAATTTAGTGTCTTTTCATCGCAGCTATAAATTTATACCCAGTCAAACTTTACTTTTCTTGTTTCCAAAATATGTTTTCCAGCTGGTGTGCCCATTGATGATAAGAATTGGCCTCCATTTTTCCCAATCATTCACCATGATATTGCCAATGAGATACCAGTTCATGCTCAGAGGCTGCAGTATTTGGCCTTTGCAAGTTGGTTGGGTATGATCACTTAATTATGTTATCTATTTATTAATTATTAGTTTATCGATTATTTGGTTTGTTGATTGTTTTCGAAAAGTATAACTTTTTACTATGCATTTTTATTAGCAAAGTAGTAACTGCACGTAGCTAAACAAAGGTGGAGGGTATGCATATTTTTTCTTGAATCATCAAAGTTATAGGCTATGTTTGGATATCTAATGGTGGGTGAAATGGAATTAAATGAGATGCGACAGTATCGATTAAAATTACAAATAGGATTTAAAATAATCTGAATTTTATCTTTTTAAAAGGTAGCACACACCTCCTTACAAATGAGGAGAATCCGTTGGAGAACAGAATAAAGTAAACACAAAGGATAGAAAAAGAAAGAAAGATTGCAGGCCAAAGCCACCCACCACCTCCTACAATTTTTTGATATCTCTCCTCTTCTCTACATCCCTCTATGTATATTTTTCGCTGTTTTCCTCCATGATTCCTGAATCCCGTCTCAATAACAATATTGTTCTATCTGTTAATTCTACTGTATTCTTCCCGGTCTGCTCTAATTGATTTAACATTCCCTTGCTTCCTTCATTAATTATACTTCCTTCCTTGCCCTTAAATCCATCTTTTTTCCCTGCTCATAAGCATGCAACCTTTCAATTCTAGGTCCATTTTTCTTCAGAACATCTCTATACATGTGCCAGTGGCCCATCAAATTGCCACACCGTTGTTTTGATATTTCATGGTGGAATATAGGAAAGTTATCATTCCCTTCTTTGATGAAGTGAACGGAATGGTAAGAGGATTAATGAATAATAAGTTTTTTCCATCTTGTATTCCTCCAATTGTAGTGAAAAGAAAAGAGATATTGAATGTAATTAGATTCGATGACATACCATTCCATCCTAATTTAAACAATCTAACCAATGGCCACTAATGCCATTCCATTCCATTCTTTAGCTCTCCTCTATTCTATCATTTCCCATCAATTCAGATACAGCCTTGGTAAATAAAGATGTTAAATCAGTGTTTTACATGACACCAGGGCTTGCAGTTTTATGTTTATTTGGGTCAATCTAGTTTTGGGGTATTTCATTAAAAAACCTTTTAGCATCTTCTCTCTGCTTGGTTTTTGTTATTGTGAAATGCTGGAAAGGAGATTGGTTGTTACTGGTTATGATGGTCCTAAATATAAGATTCTGTGATGCAATTTTTGTATATCTTCTTCATCAAATATATTGAAGATATTTTCTTGTCCTGATTCGTTCACCGGGCACTTATGACCTATTTTATACGTATGTGCCCACAAACTTAAATGTCTCCTGTAGAAATCTTGTTTTCCTTTTCTTTTGTTCTTTTAGTTTTTTGTTTTTCTTTCTATTAAAGTCCTGAGTTAATTATTTTTTCTTCCCATTTGAATGTCTTTGCAGGAATCGTTCTCTGCCTAGTTTTTAATTTAGTTGCTGTGACTGTCTGTTGGGTCAGAGGCGGGGGTGAGCTTATTCGGTTACTTTCATCTTTAGCCAATTCTCTAGTTTCATGTTGTGGTTTGGACCTCACTGTGAAGTTTACAATGTGCAGGTGTTAAAATATTTTTCCTTGCAGTGATTTATGCGCTGCTTGGCGTCCCCCTTTCGTATGTGCTTTGGTACAGGCCACTCTATCGTGCTATGAGGTAAATTGCATTTTTCCTCTGTATAGTCATGCTCCGTTAAAAATACACTTAGAACAAGTGTACTCTATCGCAAAAGTAGTATAAAAAATTATCATATCCACAATAATTAATTAGCAAGTACCAAATTAATCAAGATTATGTATTATTTAGACTAACAATAATAATTGAGTTGTTAGGGTAGCGAAATAGACAAAAAACAAATAATTAAGAAAAATAATAAAATACAAAGTTGTAAATCAATGGAGAGAAGCCGAAGTCTAGGGTCAGAGTTTTACTTGTAACTTTGATTACCTTTGATTCTAGTTCTATCCGAATTCATTTCTTTTGATTCAATTACCAACCCCTTTACTAAGACTACTAACTCGTTTGGTCATTCGTGATTAATATTATTTTTCTTAAATTAACTATTTGTTTGGTCATTCAAATAATTTAAATTCAATAAAAGCTGAGAGAACAAAAAGGCTGAATGATTGCACAACAAAAATTAAGTTTGGTCATAAAAAAATTTATAGTCTCAATTATTCTATAGATCCACCAATTAATTGTAGTATGATGATAAGACTAATAGCCCTAAGCCTACTATTAGAAATGTATATCAGAGGGGAAATAGGAGAGTTTGGTTGAAAACTTCCTAATGTAACACGTGTCTAAAAGTTAGTTAGGCAGTTAGTGGTTGAAATCTTCCTAATGTAACATGTGTTTAAAAGTTAGTTAGGCAGTTAGTGAATAAATGAACTATAAGAAGGAATAGCTGTTAGAAGTTGAGGCAGTTTTTTGGGTGTTAACAGAATTTCTGGTTGTGGAACCAGCAAGGTCGTGGGACCTATTGTAACCATTCTTCTTCTATTCAATTCAATAAAATTCTTTTTGTTCTTCCTAGCAGAATCACTCTGATTCTGATTAGGTTGACTGATTCATTGTTCAATTCCCTTTCTTTGTTAATTCCAGTGGTTGTATCATATGATCGCTAAGAACTAATTGATTAATAACATGCAAAAGATGATTAATCCTAACATGCGATTATAGCAATAGGAAAATTTAATTGAACAATAAAAAACATATAAAATAAAACTTGAATAGATAACTAAGACATAATAAAAGGTATCTTGATTATAAGATCCACCTAAGACTCTAGAAGAGAGCTTAGTTGCTCATTATTATAAACAAAATTAAATCTAAAATAATATATTTTATCTACTGTGCTCCTTTTAGTTACAAGCAAAGGATACTTTATTGAATATTTCCTCCTAGCCTGATCATGCATGAGGGGGTTGTTGCTTATGATTGTTTCTGATATGCAGGACGGATAGTGCACTTAAGTTCAGCTGGTTTTTCATGTTATATTTGGTAAGTTGATCTACTACAAAATACTGGCCTGCTTCTGAGTGAGTGAATTATTAATTCTTCTGTTAATTGCTTTTGTTTGGTGCAGCTTCATATAGCATTTTGCATCTTTGCTGCAATTGCACCCCCTGTTGTTTTTCATGGGAAGTCATTAACGTAAGTCCTACAAGCTGTATTACAGATTTTACTTAACTGAATATGAAGTTCCATGAATTTTTTTATCTCTTTATCTGCTTGGCATTGGTTGTAAAATTTTGAAATACAAGTCAAAAGGAAAATCATCCCGAGAGAAATATCAGAACTTGTATTCCTAGCATTTGCTGGTTTGTAATATTCTTCAGATAGGAATTTTCATTGAAATTAGAGGAAAATCACATATAAATGGATGTTTTGTAATAGCAAGTTATCACTTGTTGGCCTAAACCAGATTTCTTGGAAAATGTCATTATAACAAGCATATGAAAATAAAAAACAATTGGATCATTGTAAGTGCAGGCACAACTGAAGACCTCTTACTTTTTTTTTTGGCATAAGTAAGCAATGGAACAATATAGGGGGAAATCTGTTCATTGATATTGTTTTGTCATATTGCTTGACTTGAGGTGGGAAGCAATTGCTGTGATTCTAAAATTGATTAAATTCCCCTACAAAAAACATTTTGGTCTTTGTTTTCTGTTAATGTAGTTGGATGCCATTTTGTGATGTTATGGACTTATCTCTTTGTTGCCCTTTTATTAAGTCATACTCAAGTATTAGTAAATTATTATTAACCATATATTTGTTTTTCTGTTACATTTGAATTAATTCATTTAAAATTGCAGGGGCATCCTTGCAGCAATTGATGTCTTCTCAGACCACGTATTGGTTGGGGTAAGTTGTATTATACTTGTGCATAGTAGCATTTACTTGATTGTCGGATAAAATTATTTCCTGTTTAGGGTTGTAATTTGTGGTGATATGGTATTCATTTTTGTGTTGGTAAAATATATTGCACTGGATATTTAGAAGCATTTCTGTTGACACATTGCTATTTAATATTGTGATCAGACAAATAAGGTTCATTTACTGATGAAATATCTTTATAACAAGTTGTAATATTATGCATATATATATATGTATCTGCAGTAATTTAAAACTGAGTGCTTGTTTCATTGTGCTTTGGTTTTCATAAACTGTTTCATAAAAAAAATTTGAAAAACTGTTTGTTACATGTATCATACGTTTTGAATTTTTTAGTTTTTACAATAAGGAAATAGGAAATAGTTTTACAGAACAAGCTAATCAAACAACTTATTTACCTTTTAGATTTTCAAAAACAGAAAATAGTATTCAAAAACAGTAATCAAACAAGTCTTAATTCTAGAAGGCAATTATTATTCTCAAGCTGATCACCTCTATCTCATATGGAATTGCGATCATACATATGCATGGGTGACAATAAGTGTGAGAAACAGTTTAACTTCATTTTTCATGTCCTTGAAATTATTGGCACTTGACTGTCTAGAAACCAAATGAAATGATAACCAAGTAACTGAACCTAGGATCTTTAATTTAGATGAAGAGATGTAAAATTTGTGGTAATTGTACATTTATGGAACTAGATTGAGTTTAGAAACCAAGTGAAAATAACCAAATAACTGAACCTAGGACCTTTAGTTTAGATGAAGAAATTTAAAATCTGTGGGAATTGGACACTTATGGAACTAGATTGAGTGGTGTTCAACTACTGTAAGGTATTGTGTTAGATCAAAATGATCTGGATGCCCTTTGAACAACCAGAGAATTTGGATAAATTGTTCTTATCTCATTTGGCAACTGGATCGTAGTAGCTGAAAAGAAAAAGAAAACCTACCTACGTAATTTTTTTTCAAATATATTTTATTATTTTGAATTTCGTATTTATCTTATATGAAGAAAATAAGTTCCATAACCTCTTTATTGTGCTTACATGTTTTGATCCATCAATGTTTTTGGTATTCTTACAGATATTCTATTTGATTGGATTTGGTCTGTTTTGCTTGGAGGCTCTTCTAAGTTTGTGGGTAATTCAGGTGAGGGACTAGCATTGATTTGCATTCTCAATTTTATATTACTTCTCAGCACGGGATGAGTTATAATCGTTAAAAGAGTATGAATATGTACAATTTTCTGCATCTCAATGTTTTTGTTTTGATATGATTTATTTATAGTGTGCTACTATAGAACTACAGACAACAGGATGATGCTTTAGATGATGTCCGAACTAGAATGGCCTCTATAAATGTTGGTGAATCGAGTATATGCTTTAGATGATGACTGAACCTGAAAGGCCTTGTTCTGTTTGATTGGATTGGAGAGTGTGTGTGGTGAGAAGTGTAATATACAACTCAAACCTGAAGGGAAACTTACAACACAGCTGTAGACTTGTAATATTGGGCAGTAAAGGGCCCAAAAATAAGTCAACTCTGTCACATAGATGGGAATGTTAAGAGGGACAAGTGGTTACACAAAATAGGATAGGATTATGAATATAGTGGTTAGAAAAAAAGGGATAGATCCTATTATAAGAAAATGGTATATTCTTGTTGTAGATGGTTTGGGCACATGTGGGAAAGACCTGTAGACATACTAGTAAATTGAGTTGATCTATTTGGTACGAATGATTAGCAGAAGAAAGAGAAGAATGCACACATATAGGAGTTTTGACCAATTAGCAATTGGATAACTATACATGAGAAAGTGGGTAGTTATTCTTCTCTTTCTTGCAAATTAGCAATTGGTAAGGGTGTTAGATGTTGTCACCTTATTCTTTTCTTTCTTATGAACACTTCTCATAACAATCAACATTTCCCATTGAGGATAATTCAATTGTTAGAGGCAAAGAGAAACCAACAAGAAGTATAGGCCAAACCATCAAGAGAGATTTAGAATGTTCTATCTTTAAACTTAATACATATAGGAAATTATGGTATCTTCTGATTCATGTAGTCCACCCATTAATGGGAAAGATTTGGTTGCTGTTCTCTTAACCCAGTTCAAATTATGTATTATGTGCTATGCTTTCCAAAAGTATATCGCTGTCTTTCTTTAGTCGTATTTTTGTTACAAATAAATTGGTTGTTTGTAAAGTTATTAGAAAATAAGTTTTGGTCTTGGTATTTTTATAGCATTAGCCAGGAGGAAAAAATGAAGGGAGAACTTAAAATACAAATCCATTTTCTGTCTGTGAACGGTGTTGAAGCTCAAGAAGACTCTTGAGCTAAGAATTGACACACATTCAACAATGTTTTGCAAAATAGACATTGTAAGGGGCCAAGGAGTATTCTTTGATTATCATGGTATGCTAATAAGAATTTAAGCACTCCTTTTGAGGGCTGAAGCAGTAAAACCTCCTCAATCTGTTCAACCAGTTAAATTATGTTCACCAGTAGTCGAGTATAAAACGGAATTAATTAATGGTTATTCATAGATACAAATGTTTTCTCTATATTTTGGATTCTTTGAGAAACTCAGAACTATGCTAACAATTAAAACTAAGGAATGCAGTTATGGTAGCTTATCTTTGGCTATAATCTTATTAGGATAAAGTAGACTGACTTCTCTGGAAGTTTTTTACTTCGCAAGCTATACTTGGAAGTTTCTTTAGAATTAGAAGAAATGATAAAAAGAAATTGCTTGATGGCTGTTTCCTTTTCGTTTTGCTTCTGCAGAAAATATACATGTTTTTCCGGGGGCACAAGTGAGGCTGTTCTCAGGATTTTGTTCTAGCAGCTCTTATAATGTCGGTCACTTTTCAGTGTGACTTAGTATATTCTCCTTTTCTCTATCCTCTTTTTATTCTTTTCAATATCTTCGTGTGATATTGTTCTGTTGTTTCTATGTAGTGAATAGTGATTGAACCAGAGTTTTGTTTGTAATTTACTGTATAATGAATTATGTGAAATTTAGTATGTATTAGAATTTCCCTTCATTGAAATGATATTTTACTTTTCACAAGCATATTATTATTATATATGTATATAGTAAATTAGAAAATTTATAGTTTCCAGTGAGAATGACAGCAACACATTCTTTTAGACGCTTTAAACTCCTCGTGATTTTATTCTTTTTAAAACTCAATAGGAAAATAAGTGTTGTTAATTTCTCCTGGGACAGCTCCAAAAGCTAATCATGGAGAAGATTGATAAACTGAAACATTTTTTGTTAGCCAGCGATCCAATGGTTTAGGGAATTTAGTTACAAGGAATCCAAATGTTTTTAAAATTATTTGTTTAACAAAAAATGTTTTTAAAATTTAAAAAGCTATTTTTAGAACTTCAATTCGCACTGAACTTTGTATCTTATAATCAAAAGGTTAAAATTGAGCACTTCGTTTTTAATTTGGTAAGAGTACAGTTTACAAAACAAGTCGCCAAAAATGTTCATAATATATAGTATATATTAATTAAATATTGAGTTTGACTAAAGCTAATTGGCTTCGTAATGTTGTTAAAGGACAGTAGTATGAAATTTTCTTAGAATCTATAAGGTCTTATTTTCATGTTTTTTAGGCATGCTTAGTTATGTTGGAAAATGGCCAGATTAGACTGGTTGAACTACCAAGCTCGTAAACCATTTCCTGAAGAAGAATTGGTTTAATATACTCCAACTGTGATGGAACATCTTATTACTTATAATAGTTGCAAAATAAATATCTTACATGTAATAGTATATAATAATAGTCAACAATCCATTGAAACAAAAAGTATTTCATTCAACTATTTAGTATATTACTTCCAATCCTATTGGTATTGGATATATAAAGTTAAGTTAAATGTTAAGTAATATTCAGATATAGATATTTTGAGTTGAAATTGTATTGAAATTTATGTATTTTTTTACAGAACAAATGGTAAGTAATTATAATAAATCTTGTGGTTTTTTAGGGAACTTTCATACCTCTAGAGTTTATGTTGATATAATACAACTACCAATAATTTAAATTGACATCAGTTTTTCATATTTAATTATTTTTTAAATAATTTAGCTATAATGCAAAATTAATCCAAAATCAAAATTATTTAAAAGTAATTAAATATGAAAAATGAAGTATCTTCAAATAATTGGTTGTGGGATAATGTTGCAAAAAGTCATTTGATATAAGTTGTCATACATATATATCACATATTATGTAATAAAAAAAATTATGTAGTTTATTTTTTTCATGAAAATTATGTAGTATTTATTATTTTCACTACGTTAGCAGTACTAATTTGATCGTTTAGTTCTTACTAGGAGAAAAACACTTCACTATTGTGGTCATTTGGAATATGCTATATGCACCTTACAAACCAACCTCTACACATCTTTTTGTGACACTATTTTGGATTAAGAAATGTGGTCCTTTGATATAAAAAAGAACATGGCTTCCAAGTTCCAATACACAGTTTGATCTAAAAATTGAAAGAAAAAATATTTTGGGGGCAATTAATCAATTATACACACACACATACATGTAGAGTCCAAGATAGAATTGGATGGCACACCCTCCTCATGAAATCTACTTCACTCCACTCCTCATGAAATCTACTTCACTCCACACCCTTAATCCCTCATCTTCAAATATCCACCATATTTATGCCATGTGGCATACAAATATCCAAGCTGTACTAACCACACATAACCCTTCCAATATTGGTGTTTTTTTTATCACATATGTATGTACCACAACCTCATCAATTCCATAGTTTTTAAACAACTTTGATAATAAAGGTTATAATATCTAGTGTTTCTTTGTCCTTTTTGTATTTTCTTAAAGGAAAAAAAATAATCAAAAGACAGCTATACCCTTTTCCAATGGATCATGACACCACTCAAATTCCATTTTTTCTTGCATTAGTAATATATTACCTTCAAATTTGAAAACAAAAACAAGGGGTAGTCACATAAACACAATATTAATTAAACAATTAAAAAATGTAAACCACAAAATTTTAGTATTAAAAAATATCATCAATAAATTTAATCTATAATATTATCACAGTGAAAAATTATTTTAACAATAAATTATATCTTTCAAGTATTTTTACGATGATAAATTATATATTTTTAAAAAATTATTTTAATAATTTAATAATTAATTTAAATTTTTAACTAAATCAAAAACAAAATATCACTTCCCTAAACTTTTTAAAAATAAAATGTTATTTACTCAATTAACTAACCTTACTTTTCACCTTTTATTTTCCTACTGAACTCTCTTTGTTTTGGGTCTAAATTCCACCTCATACATTTTATGTGTCCCAAACTTCTTAGAATATATGTCCCCTATCCCATAATAATAATCCTCTATCCAACTTAAACTCATTTCGTCTCAAAAAAATATTTCTTTAACTTCATTGTATAGAGAAAGAGAGAGAAAGAAAAAAATCAGTGAGAATGGCAGCTTGCACTGTCTACTCAACACAATCACTAAGAACAAACATCTCAATTCCAACATCATCATCATCAAAAACACATCTTGGTTTTAATCAAAAACAAGTAGTTTTCTACACAACAAGCAAAAAAAGCAGAACCAACAACAACAAAAGATATTTGATAACATGTAAAGCAGGTGATTCACAGACAATTGTGATTGGTCTAGCAGCTGATTCTGGCTGTGGAAAAAGCACTTTCATGAGAAGACTCACAAGTGTGTTTGGAGGAGCAGCAGAACCACCAAAAGGTGGAAATCCTGATTCAAACACACTTATAAGTGACACAACAACTGTGATTTGTTTGGATGATTATCATTCATTGGACAGAACTGGTAGAAAAGAAAAAGGTGTCACTGCACTTGATCCAAGAGCTAATGATTTTGATCTTATGTATCAACAAGTTAAAGCTATTAAAGATGGAATTTCTGTTGAAAAACCTATTTATAATCATGTCACTGGTCTTTTGGATCCTCCAGAGCTTATTAAACCACCAAAAATCTTAGTCATTGAAGGTCTTCACCCAATGTAAGTATCTATATGTTCACATTTACTATAAATTTTTAAAAATTAGAGAGCAAAAATATTAAATTTACTAAGTTTAGTGACTAAGAAATTAGTCACATTTTTCATCTTTTTTATTAGTCACATAGTAAGAAGAGTATACATAGAGTGTATATATATATATATTTTTTGTCTAATTTGACTATAAAATTTAGTGACGGAAAACTTAGCCATTGATTTCATAATTTTTTGTATTTAATTTTGGTTACTAATTTTATTTGTTTCTAGTAATGATAGAGTATTTCATCAAACTAATGTTTATTTATTTTTATTTTTTAGCTATATTGTTAGGAACATTAGTTATTAGCAATTTTTGTTTTAGTGATTAGTTAATTGTTTTGCTTATGAATCTTGAGAATCAGGATATGGGGATGTAATAGATTTTTGAAATGCTCTAATTTGATAAGCTGATACACCTTATCTATTTTTTATGATTGTGTGGCCAAAGAATATGTTAGTGATCTCTTTTCAATCTTCTAATATATGGTGGGCCATGCATACGTGTGTTCATAATTCATTTTACTCTATAGTAAAATAGAAATATAGTTCCATTCATGGGGCATAAAAGTTTCCAAACTTGGACATTTCATAATTTTGGTTCCCAAATCCATATTATTTATTCAACTCACCTAGTTAATTATTTTTTAATTTAATATAATTAAGGAAAAACAAATAATCAAAGTGATCAAAACAATAGACTAGCTAGTAATTATTAAAAACTATTTTTCTTGCTGAAAATTCTTGTAAAGTATTACCCGAAAAATATATTATATGCCATATGTTGCTATCAATTGTGTAGCTTCTCATTGGCTTATTTAGTTTGATTATGAATTTGAAACTTAATTTTCCTTGTATGTAGGTATGATTCTCGAGTCAGAGATCTTTTGGACTTTAGTATCTACTTAGACATTAGCAATGAAGTGAAATTCGCTTGGAAAATTCAGGTAAAAACATAATCCTCTAAAATGAAATATAAATAAATAAAAAAACTTTTGAAAAAATTAATGTATCAGACATAAATTTTAACTAGTTACATCAACTTTTCTGATACTATTTTTGTTTAAATTTCACATGAAACAATAATTTAACTCAAAAAAGTTGTACAATTCAAAGGTTAATTTCTTATGCTACTTATTCATTATGGCCTAATAACAATTATTTGACAAAAATGTCAGAGAGACATGGCAGAGCGAGGACATAGTCTTGAAAGTATCAAGGCTAGCATTGAAGCAAGGAAGCCTGATTTTGATGCTTTTATTGGTAATCACTTAACATTGCAACTCCTTAAAAAAACTCACATGAAATAACTTTGCCTCTCAACTTGAAGTTCTTCATTATTATTGGTGTCGACTATGTGGTGTCTGGTGTTTAATATGTGTCAGTGGTTCATAGGTTATGCACGTGTTAATTAATTTAACTTGTGTACTTGTTTTCAGATCCTCAAAAGCAATATGCAGATGCAGTGATAGAAGTGTTGCCAACACAACTAATTCCTGATGATAATGAGGGAAAGATTTTAAGAGTGAGGTTGATACAAAAAGAGGGTGTTAAGTACTTTAGCCCAGTTTACTTGTTTGATGAAGGTTCAACCATTTCATGGATACCATGTGGAAGGAAGCTTACATGCTCTTATCCTGGCATTAAGTTCTTCTATGGACCAGATACTTACTTTGGAAATGAGGTATCAATTTCAATATTAATTTTTTTAACCACAATTTAGGTTAGTTTATCCTTATTTAGACAAAAAAATAAAATAAAAATCCGAACACTCAGGTATATGATTCAACGTCCAATGATTTAATGTCATGTTATTTTTTATGTTAAAATAACTTTTAAATAAATTTAATTTTAAATTATTTTTAGAAATGGTATTACAAAGAATTGAAGTTGTGTCTTGTATGTTAATTATGGTGAAATTTATCAGTTGTGTCGACTTTGTATATTAACTTGTCCAAAATATTTAACTTTTGTGCCTTTTTTTTGCCCTTTTTATTTGTGTAAAATAGGTGTCAGTTGTAGAAATGGATGGACAATTTGACAGACTAGATGAACTAATATATGTGGAGAGCCATTTGAGCAACCTCTCTTCAAAATTCTATGGAGAAGTAACTCAACAAATGTTGAAGCATGCTGATTTCCCTGGTAGCAACAATGGAACAGGTCTTTTCCAAACCATAGTTGGTTTAAAGATAAGAGATTTATTTGAGCAGATAGTAGCCAGCAGGGCTGAGACTCCAGTAGGAGCTGCAAAAGCTTAGGAAATTGCCATATATATAAATATTGGATAAGGCACCCATTGAATTGTATTTCAAAAGTTATTATTTTCTTATTTTTATGTATTGTATGTTGTATTTTATGATAATGTGAAAAGACTCTGCATGTATTTATGTAATATGTTGTTACTTTATAATATAGAGGACAAAAAGCAGGGCTGAGATTTCAGCTATGTTGATAAAAAAATATTGCAACAATTTGGTATCACTGGCATATGAATATTATTATTGTTTTTTTTCCTTCCAATACATATATTTTGAAAAGACAAGTGAAAAGTATTAGGAGGAGAGAGGAGTGGATGAGATTGATAGTAATGAAATAATATATTTCAATAGTAGGAAATAAAAAATGTATATACAAGAGATAAGGAGAAAGGGGAAATTAGAGAGATGATTAAATTATTAGATAATTAAAATGTTTTAAAATTTAATTGTAATTTTTCTATTGCTAGTAGTTTTATTTCAAAATGACCATGAAAAATACAAAAAATTAATAAATTATCATAACACTAGGATTTACAATTATTTACATTAAAAGTGAGTATTTTTTCCAAAAAAATCAATTATATATATATATATATATATATATATATATATATATATATAAAATACAAAAAAAAAAAA
>NC_021167.2:8005939-8022611 GCF_000331145.2 Cicer arietinum | reverse complement strand
TATTTAAAGTACATAAAACAAAAATTAGGCCTCAGTAACCACCATAAATATTTGCTTTTTATTTGTACATCTTTCATTTCATGTATATGTTTGTTTAAGATTTTTTTTAAAATAATTTTTATAGTATTTTATATTTTTGTTGTAACATTTAAAAGAAATAAAAATAAAACTTTAAATAAAAAATTAGTTTTAAATAAAACTTTATATTTCATTTATGTTATATAATTTTTTAAAAATAATAAAATTGTAAAAAATAATTAAAATAAAATACTATTTTAAAAAGATCTTTATGGGCCGTGGGAAGGACATTAGGCCTTTTTTTATGGGTTGGGGGATGATATTAGGCACTACTTACTTTTCAACCCCACTTCTAAAAACTACCTATATTTTGGGAAATAAATTATTGGATAGCACACTCATGTACGTACTACCTCTTCTTTCTTTTTTATTTTTCTTTTTTTATGAAAAAGGATATATATTTTCTGTGATGTGAAATAAAAATAAAAATATATTTGATTAAATTTAATTAAATAAAATTTGACTTTTATTTATATTTTACTATTGCAAAAGTTATATTTGTGTATGTATTAAGTTTTACCGACTATATATTTTTTTGAAAAATTGAATTTTATAAAATTCTTTAAAACTCAAGTTTTTTGTTTTATATAGATATATAAAGATGTATTATAAAATTGAATGTGAGGAGGAGGTGGAGATGTGTTGATAGAGAGGAAAAGATGTTTCATTGTATTTTTTAAAAATTGACAATTTTGTGTGATTTGAGGATAGGTTATTCAGGTTTAGGGATTAACTTAAATATATTATTGTTTTATCCCTTTAGAATTGATTAAAATAATATCTATTTATAATATATTAAAATAAATTATCAATTTTGTTTATTAACAACTCATCCTTTTGCATGCCACTTAATACTATTTCATCCACTATGTGTCATCTCTAAGAATCATTCTTTTTATTAATTTCTAAATTTTTATGGAGAGCACACATTAGATATATAGCTTTGTCGATTACTCGACATTAAATCTACATAATCATAATTTATATTTTTAGTTGTCTGTTCATTGACTCATAATTCACCCATCTAAAAATGTTTATGTCTTCATGTTTTTTCAATTGTCACCTCAAATAACAATGGAAAATATGAGACTGTGTAACATTTTTACGTCCTCAGCTAGTTTAGGTATTTTTCTCATTACTTGGTATCTTAATTTTTTTTCAATATATTATTCTTTATGTTTTTTTAACTCTTGGATACAAATGATTTACTTTTCTTTAACTAATATTTTTTTAGATACAAATCTTTATGTTCAGATCATTTTCTTTCTCTGCTTAATTTTATCATTCTTCTATTTTTCATCTTCTTAGTTCCCATAATTTAGGTATTTTCTCATTACTTTCTATCTTAAATTCTTGTTTGTTTTTCAATATATTTACTTTTGATATTTTTTTAATTTTTGGATACAAATCATTTGTTTTTATTTAACAAATATTATTTTGGACTCCTTAAACACTTTCAAATTCTTAAACTACAAAAAGATTTTCCAAAAGTGAACTTTTGCATTTTTTATTTTTTATAGATTTTCAGGTCAACTATATATGATTGATACAATTCACTTTAGCTAACAACTTGCAATGTCAATTAGCATAGTAAATTTGTTTTGGTAGCCATTAATGGTTTCACACAATTTGGTTCACAATTCACATCAATAGCTCATTTAAATAACCAATTCACATCACAATAATTTTGGTTCATCTATTTCTAATCTCTCAATTTTAGTCTCCTGTTTTAAGTAATTCGTAATTTTGATTCCTCTATTTTTAATTTTGCAATATTAGTCTCCCTATTTTAAGTGATTTGTAATTTTGGTCCCTATATATTTAATTTCACAATTTTGACCCCTCTATTTTTTAAAATTAAGACATTTTGTAAATCTAATGGATCACACATTTTATGTAATAAAATTTATGTTTAATTACAATTTTAATTCTTCTATTTTTACTGATTCATGAAATTGATCCTCTTATTTTAAAAGTCGAGAATTTTGATCAATCTCTCTATTTTTTTTAACTAAAGAATTATGATATAAAATATTTTAAATAACGTGACACATGATAAGATGATGTAGAATAATTAATACATATGAAATTAAAATAAAACGTCGAAAAACTTAGCTTTCAACTTCTAATTTTTTTTATATTTTTAATTTAATTAATGACGTATGAATAATTAATGCATCTACATGGTTCTATATTACATATTTGTATATCACGTCATTAAAAATATGTCAAATCATCGTTTTTTTAGTTCAAAAATATCAGAGAGACCACAACTATCGATTTTTAAAATAAGAGGACCAATTTCGTGAATTAATAATAACAGATAGACTAAAAATGCAATTAAGCCTAAAATCTAATAGATTACATTTTAAAAAATATATAATATTAAGAAAATATTAGATATTTATTTTAAAAAACTATTTTAAAAATAGTTTTTAATTATTTTAAAACTAGTTAATATTAAAAATAGTTTTATTTATTATTTTTTAAAAACTAATATCAAAATTTATTATTTTAAAAACTGTTTTTAAAAGAATTTTTATTTTTTATTTTGATTACTAATAAGAGGACTGATTTTGTATTCTTATGTAATAGGGGTGTCGTTTTTATTCAACGCAGCTCACAAATACCGTATTAAACCCTTTTTGATATGCGCGTTATTATTATTTTTCTCATTCCATTGATTATCCAAAATCAAGTATTAAACCATTTTCATTCCCTTCTCTTCCTCCTCTGAAGATGGAGCAAGTTTGAGAGAAGATATTACAACCATTTGTTTGTTGGAGCAGTGACAATGAGGAAACTAAGATGGGTAATGGATGGTGGTGGATTTTATGATTTAGACATTTCAACTCCAAAAACACTTGATGGATTGGCTTCTCCTGTTCCAGGTGACCCTCTCCCTTTGGGTTTATCAAGAGGGACTAGACTTTCCAGACAAAGACAACTCCAATTCATGCAACTTTTCATGTATGCTCCTCTTCTTCCATCTTTTTCACAACCTCAAGGTTTCACTCTCCAACGTGTTCTCTCTCTCCCCTTTACTGATAATTGGTATTTTCTCAACCCCTTTTGTAAAGTTTCAATTTTTATATCTGTTTGCCCCAATTTGTTTACATTTTGTCAACCCCCATTTTAAAAGTTTCCATTTTTATATCTGTTTGTGGCTTTTTTAGTTGATGGGTTGTTAGTGTGTGTTTGGTTCTATGTAAAGGAGATTGATTTTGATTCAATTGAGTTTGTTTTAAGTTAAAATGATTTATGTTTTGATATTTCACGTTGGAAAAAAAATTGAGATGTTTGGAGCCAAAAACTACTAGCTTCGAGTTAGAATCAATTATAGAGAAGCAAAATCAATTTTGAGCCTTCAGAATCACACTTTTGGCTCTTGCTGAAGTGAGTTTAAACATACACTTTGGTGTTTGTTTGGTTCTGGGGTAACTAAAATTGTTTTCAATTGAATTGATTTTAGTTGAATAATAAACTTCAGTGTAAAAACTAAGTTTGGACTCAAAAGC
Organism: Cicer arietinum; assembly: GCF_000331145.2. Classification (NCBI taxonomy): domain Eukaryota; kingdom Viridiplantae; phylum Streptophyta; class Magnoliopsida; order Fabales; family Fabaceae; genus Cicer; species Cicer arietinum. Next base: position 8,019,015 of record NC_021167.2, on the reverse strand, counting down.
TACATATCTTAGCTTCAAATTAGAATCAATTTTGGAGGTATAATCAGTTCTAGTCGATAGCACCCAAACATACTGTTAGGATATAGAAATTGGGATAATAAGAGTTTGTTAGTGGTGGTGTTCCTAGGTTGTTAGTAGTTGTATAGGTGTAACTGTTTTGGTGTTTGTTATTAGTTAGTTACCTAGACCTAATCTCTATCCTAATGTATTGGAAGTCTTTAAATAGAAGCTTCCACCCCTTTAGAAATCATCTTTTATCAACTTTAGAAATTGAGTGGTCTAAACCATTGTAGAAACGTATTCGCTCTTGTGTATCATTTTCTCTGGAGAGATTCTCTCCTATTATTTCTTACCGGTTTTTTCTAAATATTAGTGTTCTTCCTCTAAATCAATGGAATCCAATTCTTAGATTCCTAACAATTGGTCTGACCTGCCGGATCACGAGGGAGTGCCGGTGATCATGGAAGTAGAGGATTGGTGGGCCAAGAAGGTGGAGCTGCCAAACTTTTCAGGGACTGATCCTTTTGGGTGGGTTGCAAGGGCTGAAAAGTTCTTTGTGGAGCATGAAATTTATGGATTCGATAGAGTGCAGTGGGCATTCATGAGCTTGGATGTTTCGATACTATTTTGGTTTCGTTCTTGGGATCAAGAAAACCCAAATCCAACTTGGGAATCTTTTTCCACAGGTTTGATCCGTAGATTTGGAAGGAGAAACAATGGTTGTAAGGCAGAGGAAGACAAAACCCACAAACAAATTCTTTGTGAAATGGTAAAACAAGAAGAGAAAGGTAAACGCGAGGATGACGAAACCGGTTCTTGGTCTCAAAAGATTCTGACCAGCAATGTGTCTTTCTTGACACTGTCAAATCAAGAATCATGCACGATGACAAATGAAATCCAAACACCTCTGCCAAAGCAGTCGGCCGTCCATCAGCTTGTGGAGAGCTTCGGGCATACTGCATCTCTGGCATTAGTCGAGCCACCACCTCCGTCGGAACCGCTCGATGTTGATCACTTTGAGGCAGAGAAGAAGGACAATTGGGTCAGCAAACATCACAAACTGATGCAAGAACTGAAGACAGACGTAAAGCTACTGAAGGAGGGAATAGAAGAATTGAAGAGTGGAATCAAGGAATTAATTCTGGTACAAGAAGTAAATCAAAAACAGTGTCTGGACAGTTTCTGATCAGCCTCGTGCCTTGTGAAATCAATAGGAATAGGGATAATAGGAGTTTGTTAGTGGTGGTGTTCCTAAGTTGTTAGTAGTTGTATAGGTGTAACTGTTTTGGTGTTTGTTATTAGTTAGTTACCTAGACCTAATCTCTATCCTAATGTATTGGAAGTCTTTAAATAGAAGCTTCCATCCCTTTAGAAATCATCTTTTATCAATTTTAGAAATTGAGTGGTCTAAACCATTGTAGGAGCGTATCCGCTCTTGTGTATCATTTTCTTTGGAGAGATTCTCTTCTATTATTTCTTATATGTTTTTTCTAAATATTATTGTTCTTCCTCTAAATCAATGGAATCCAATTCTTGGGTTCGTAACACACCAAAATAAATTTTACACCTCTATAATTGATTTTGGTTCTTCAGTAATGAAAGTTGTTTTTGAATAAAGTGATTCCAGCTAAAAGTGAGTTGAATGCGAAGTAATTTATGGTTGGAGAATTGATATAAAAGTGAGTTGAATAATATATTCAAGGCTAAAATTCAATTATGGAGGCAAAAACTCCAAATTCTAGCTTGAAATTAGAATCAATTCCACTTAAGAACAGGGGGCTTGGAAAAACGTTTGAGGGGTATAGGGGGGTTGAATTGCAACTGGTTCACAAGGGAGGTTACTAAAGTAGTAGGATATGGTGAGAGCACGTTATTCTGGTTTGATCCTTGGGTAGGAGGGAGTGTTCTTAGAAGATCATAGGAGAGGCTGTTTTCATTGTCTATTGACGAGGAGGTAAAAGTCGCTGAAGTACTAAATAATTTAGATGGAAGAATGGTGTGGGATATAAGCTGACGACAGAGCCTCTTTCAATGGGAAGAGGGATCTTTCAAACAACTACAAGCTGAGTTAATGTTAGTTCCATTTAAAATAAATGAAGCAGACAGATTTGTATGGAAAGCTGGAAGATTAGGAGCTTATTCAGTTTAGTTACATACACTTTGTGTGTGTTTGGTTCTTCAATAATAAAAATTGATTTTGAATGAAATGATTCTAATTAAAAGTGAGTTGAATGCCAAGTGATTTATGGTTCACATTCATGTAAAAATGAGTTGAATAATATATTCATGGCTTAAATTCAAATATGGAGAGGCAAAAGCTCCAAATTCTAGCTTAAAGTGAGAATCAATTATGTAGGCAAAATCAATTCTACTTGAGAACAACCAAACATGTAAAAATCAATTCTACTTCTCTAGAATCAATCAAATTAGTTCTGTTTTAGTTTTCAAAACATAACTCCTGTCTTGTCCAGTTCATTGTGGGTGAATTTATGAATATGAATGTAAGTAAAAATGGTTGACTAAATCAATGATTGTACGCAGAGTTAAATATAATTTTAGTCCCTATAAAAATAATTTCTTATCAAGTTTAGTTCCTACCAAAATTTTCATCCATATTTAGTTACCATATGGTGATTTTGGTGAATTTTTTTATCTATATTGTAGTCCCTGAGATCAATAAATGAGATACTAAATATGAATGAAAATTTTATAGGGACTCCATTTGATAAGTGAGCATTTTATAGATGCTAAAAACATAATTAGCCCTTGTTTGCATTAAAAAATTGGCGGGGTTAATTTTTAGTATGTCTTCATCATAATTGAACCATGTCTGCTAATTGTTATGGGCTTTATATTGGTTGATATTCAAGTTTGAAAGTTTTGCAGGTTTGTATTTTTACTGGGTCAGTTCAATTTGCAGAAATTCATTTCCTCCGTTAAGAGCAGTGAGGAAAAACCTGCACGGAATTCCTCTTGGTTGAAAACATTCGGGAGACACTTACGACAGAAATCTTTGTATGCCTTGGGAATATGTTCAGAGTTCCAGTTAACACCGGATGATACTTTACTTTTTGGCTTAGATTCATGTGACTATACTGATAAACCTCGTGCGAAAGCTGTACTTCATCATAAAGTAAGAGTCAATTTGTATCTTATTACGAATTTCTATGTTTCTTGCGATGCTTTTATTCTTGAGGATTTTTAGTATTTGCTGCAAGTATAATGTTCTGGAATTCTATAGCATTGTTGTTTGACAAGGATCCCATCTTTTAAATACGAGCCATTCCATTCTTACCAATTTATTGCAAATTTCTGTGTTGGAAACCACAAGAAGGTGAAAGATACCAGAGAGATAAGTGAGAGAGAGCAATCCCCATATCTTTGCCAATCTTCGTATTTTATATTCTGTCGAACTCTATTAATTCCTTACATGTAGTGAGGTTGCTGCCAAACACCGAAATAGCCTGCAGCAGAAACTTCCCACACGATGTCATCTCAAGGAGAGACAAGATTGGAACTGTATAGACAATTAGATCCAAGAGATCAAAAGTGAATAGCAAGTCGATGGTTGAAACTCAATGCACACTGAATAGTCTTTAGAAAATTTACTTCACTGTATCTCTGACCAGACTCTTAGTTGTAGATGGAACAAGTAAAGGGGTTTCAGAGAACAATTTCTGGGAAACCGTTGAAGTCAGTGTCAAAGCCTTACATTCATAGGAATTCTTGTACAGCTGGAGAAACCTGTTACAACAACTAGTTAACTATAACAGACTTAGAACCTCTAACAGTAGTGCAGAAACTTATAGTTTTTGTAACCAAACTAAAGACTAGCTTACCGAGTATATCTATCACACAGTTGATTATTAATTCTACGTTAGCTATCCACAAGTATGTGGAGGTTAATCCGAATTATACTAACTTCCTACTTTTATTTATTCTGTTGTCACATTTTGACATGGATTGATCATTGAAGTTGAATTTGGTTTTAAATTTTTTCACTGATACAAAATATTATTGTTGTGTGGTTGTAGTTTCCACATCATGATCTAACAATGGAGGCAGTTTATCCCGGTCTTTTTGTTGATAAGACTGGTAATTACTGGGATGTACCATTTTCGATGGCGATTGATCTCGCTTCTTTGACTACCAGTGACTCTTCTACTGGTTATCATTTGTCTGCGCACTACACTTCAGGGTCACCCGAGCAGTTCCAAAGTATTCAAAATCAAAATGATAGAGTACCACGCTCACTACTTCCGGGTTTGGCCTTCAAAAGTGTCTTCTCCTATAGGAAAAACATTGATATCTGGAGAAGTGAGACTCCTAAATTGAAATTGGTACAACCATATGATATCTTTCTTTCAAATCCTCACGTGTCTGCCTCAGGGATGATTGGTAAGCTCTCGGCTTGTTTGTAATTTTTTTTATGGGACATTTGGCTTTAACCTAAGATTATGCTATTCCCTTGCTTAATGAAGAAGTGAGAAAACTAAGGGCTCGTTTACTTCTGATGTTTTTGTTTCCATTTCCACTGATAAAATGAACATTAGAGAACACAATATGGATGTTTTTGAAAATGAATTTTAAAAATCAATTGAATATTTTTAAAATTTTCAAAACATTGTTTTCGGTGTTTCCGAAAATGCATTATCTCTATTTAACTTCTATCTTTTTTCTATCACAACTTAAATACTATCTAACCAAATGCCATTTCAGCCCCCATATGAAAAGTAAAAATTGAAAATTCATTTTCAAAAACTTCCATACTGTCCTTTCCAATGTTTATTTTATCGGTGGAAATGGAAACAGGAAAAATAAGAAGTAAATGAGCCCTAAAGGGGGCCTTACAGATTCTTTTATAATGTGCTTATTATTTCTTGAATTCTTTTATGGTATAAGGTGCTGCTGCAACCACATCTTTTGGGGAGAATTCGGCCAGAGCACAAGTAGACGACGATGGAAAGCGTTCAGCAGGATTGTTTCTTCAGGCTTCTGGGATAAAGTCTTCCTTTCTAGCAGATATATTTGGATCCATTTCATTTACAGCCCAACATGGAAACTTCCAAAGGCTTTTTCTTGATCTTACACGATTTCAGGCCCGGCTGGAATTTCCTTCAGGTTCCAAATTCCTTTCAGGTGCAACAAGTCTTGCACAAGATCTTTTCAATTCTCAAAAGCCAAACATCGAAGCTCTTCAAACGATATGCCCAAATGCTACCTTATCTCTTCAGCAGCAGGTAAGATCATTGTAGCTCTTCTGATTTCATAATTCTCATCTTGCACAACAAAATATTTTGAAGCATTTGGTTCTATTTGCTACTCTAATGTTAATCAAGACATTCAATTTGATTTGATTTGATTTACGCGTTGCAGATTGTTGGTCCAGTGAGTTTGAGAGTGGATTCAGGAATAGCAATTGATCTGAAGAACAACCCTGAATGGCCTATACAAGCAGAGGAACCTGTATTTGCTGTTGAATATGCATTGCAAGTGCTTGGTTCAGCAAAAGCAGTTGCTTGGTGTTGTCCTAAGCGCCAAGAGTTTATGGTAGAACTTCGTTTTTATGAGACATAAGTATGCGATAACATTCTTTATAACTTGCAACTATGCCATTGAAGTGAGAGAACAAATTCAGCCTCACATATGTTTTTTAATTATTTGTTTAACAAAAAATGTTTTTAAAATTTAAAAATCTACTTTTAGAACTTCAAATCACACTAAACTTCTAAAAATATTGATTATTAGATAGCACACTACCTAAACTTCAATCCAGAGCTTCATAATGCTTTACTATCAGCCCTTGTCTTCGACACAAAAAAGCATTCTGAAAACAAAATTAAAATGAAAATAGTTGGAGAGTGGGAAATATAGGTGGAGGTGTCAAGTAAAAACTACCTATATTTTCAAAAATAAATTATTAGATAGCACACTCATGATCGTACTATCTCTTTTTATTTTATGAAAAGGAATATGTATTTTCTCTGAGACATAAATAAAAATAAAAATGTATTTTATTCAATTTAATTAAATAAATTTTGACTGTTATTTATATTTAAGTTTGAAAAATGTATGGTAGAAGTTATATACGTGTATGTATTGAGTTTTACGGACTATATTTTCAGAAAGAAAAAAAAGTTTTACAAAATTCATATATATATATAAAGATGCATTATAAAATTGAATTTGAGGAGGAGGTGGAGATATGTTGTTAGAGAGGAAGATATTGATGATGTTTTTAAGAATTATTACTTCGTCCTTTTAAAAATTATTGAAATGATATTATCACTATCTCTAATTGGCCTCCTCTTCCTTGTAATTGATAGAAAATTAATGTTAGATGCCACTAGTCTAGATGATAATTTTTGAGTCAAAAATTAAAATTTGAATCAAAAGTATAACAAACAAACATGATAGTTGAAATGTTAAAAAAAAATTCAATTTTAAAATAGTAAATTATTTTGGTGAGTGTAATAAAATTAAAAATCAAAAATCAAAAGTGCAATTAAAGATGTTAACACTCATTCTATAAAAAGTTTGTCTCCTTCAAAACTCACTTAAATATAAGATATGTACCAAACACAAAAAAAAGGAAAACAACCCTCATTATGTGTCAGTTTTGGACAGAGAAAAAGGTCAAATTATTTGTTTTCATTTGAACTTGTCGTTTTACTTAAGTTAAGCAAACTTGTGCCCACGAAACAGTGAATGAATACAACAAAAAAGAAGAACAAAACGCATCTTCTTATAGTGTCACGGGTGAGATGCTATCTATTTCGTTCCACCTCATCATAACACACTATTATATATTCATCATACCACATATAGTTTTTCTTAATTTTTTTATTGGATAAATTCTTAATTTTCTTTTGCTTCTTCACTTTGGTTGTTATGTTGTTGATGTTGATTACTTTCTTGTATACAAATATATATGGTTATATATATTAATACTCCATTTCGTCCAAATACCAAAACTATAATCAAGTGCTACCATTTTATCTATTAGAGACTTTCAAAAGCTTCTTTATCCTTTTTCACATGTGGGGTTTGAGATTCTCCAAATCAAGACCAAAGTTGTTGCTTGTGGAACCGTCCAACCCAAGCAAAAGAAAAAGAAAAAGTGAAAAAATTGAAAGTGTGCAAGAAATTGTTGAGTTAAAAGATAGTGTAACAAATGTAAAGAAAAGTGTGTGAAAAAGTTGTATTTAAAATTCAGTAAAAAATGTATAACTAAAAGTACAATTACCACAATTGAGATAGAGTCACAAAATAACTCTTCTAATTCATATCTCAACCTAAATTTTGTTTGTGATTGATGTTTCCAATCAGAAAAGTTTGACTATATCATCACAAAATAAAAATTAAAAAACTTTTTTAAAATATTATTGACAAGATTATACTTCATTCAAAACAAAATATAACCATAAAAAATGTATTTTAAAAATCGATTTACATGTTTATTTCTAATAAAAACATTATTATTTTTATTAGACTAAAGTTCATAAAAGACAATTGACACATTTGAGTTTATTGACCTTCATAAATTATATATTTTAATATTTACGTACTGTTTATTATGTGATAAATTTATTTTTAGCATATTTGTTATATTATATCACGTGATCGTCTTAATGTTTTTAGGGGTTCTATTTAAATTTAAAAATTGACCCTCTAAAATCACAAAATTCTAACTTCAAAATTTCAACATTTGATGGTGGGTGGTGACATCTGATAGGTTATAGCTGTTGTCACAGACTCAGTAGTGGAAAACTGATTATTTATTCCAAACATAAGATATATAAAATTTTAGAGTGTTCAATATACTTTTAAATATATTAATGTAATTTTTCAAAAGTTAGAGATATTATATTTAAAATAAATTGGAGTCGCCCTAATTAGAGTCTTATGTCAATGTTTTGGTTGCATGAGATGATAAATGACCTTTTTATACCATCATAGTTTTCGCAAATAATAGAAAATAATATTAAAATTTATCTAAAATCTATTAAATAATTGTTCTCGTACTACTCTACTACATCCTAAATAATAAAAATAATATAATATTTTAATATATTTATATAAGTGTTAGACTTTCATTCTTCTATAAGTTTGTAAGAATTAGTTATTCAATATCTATACTTAAATACCATCACAAATTAAATGATAACCGCATCATTTTTTTAATTGTCATTTAGGTCAATTCACTATTGCCTTATATAAACATGATCTTAATTTTTTAACAAAAAACATTTAACTTTCATAGCATCAATTTTTTTTTTCTTCCAGATATAGGGATGCTCAATTAAGATTTAAAGAATGATAAAATATTGTGTAAAAATAAAAGAATGATAAAATTATAATTTAGGAATTAGGAAAAGTATATATAATATATCTCAATCTGACATTTTTTCACTCAGTTATATACGATGCTCAATTTTTTTCCACCAAAACTATCATATCGTATAAAAAAATAAAAATCATATCATCCACCGGTATTTATAAATCAAACCAACATAGATAATTGTTCTGTAATAAAATCATATTTTTTACAAAACATTACAACTGCATGTTTAAGTTGTATTTTTATACAAACCCGTCAATCACGAATGAGCTTATGTTTGTTTTTTTATATAAATTTTTACAGTTACTTTTATAAAATATGATAATATTATTATAAAAACAAATTTTTTTGAGTAAGTTTATAGAACCTTAAAAAAAAGTAAGTTTATAGAAATATTATATATTTTTAAATAAAAAATATTAATTAATTATCATGTACTATTAATATATATTTTTTATATTATATATATATTATAACAATCTATATATATATATATATTACTTTAGAAATAGTTATAAAAAGAATCAGTAAATTTTCATTATCTAATAGTTATAATTAACTGAGTGTATACTAATTAAATAAAAATATTTAATATCTACGTGTTGGGGAATAAAGACAAATTATTTGTTTTTTATATGAAAAAGGATACAAATTATTTATGCGCGAAAGAGCGATTTACATAATTACACAGACAAACTTTTCCGCCGCGTGTAAAAGATAGGAAAAATAAAGAAACGAATCAAAAAGATTACTCCCTTTAATTATTTTTTTATTTCATACCTATTTTTTTCACAAAATATTTTATACTACTTTTTAGTTACTTTGAGCGTGACATGATAGTGACATATAAAAACAATCACAATAACAACACATTATACCTTAGACTCGTTATACTATCTCTAACACTAATATTTTACAAAAATAAAATAAAATAACACTAGAGTAGTTTTTATAGTACTCTTTTGGTCGAGTCTCAAATACTTTTAAGAAGAGTTTGTCGTTTTATAGAGTTGTAAGGATTAATTTTTACGATTGCACATGGACAATGAATTTACACATGGACCTCACTTTTTTTCGTCCCAAACAACAATTTATTTATTTATAAAAATATTTTATGTTAAAATACTTGATATTTCTTAATTTAAGGTTGTATTAATTATATTTTTGTAATTATCTATTATACTCTTAATTCGATATAGGATGGATCACTCTAAAAGTTGTATAGACACCGATCTCTACTCAAAGTTTTTTTTATAATAATATTATACTATTATTGGACAACACAGTAAGAAAAAAGATTAAAGAAAATATAAGTACAAATTCTTTCCATTTTTGTGTTTGAGAGAGTTAAATCATTTCTTCAAATTTTTATTTGGTATATATTTAAGAGTTTGAATCTTCTCAATTTAAATCTTTTAATTTATATTAATTCTCTTTATTTTTATTTTTTATTTTTAATCAAATTTTATATCTTATATATTATTTTCATTTTATATGATATTAAAATTTATGAAAATTAATAGTGCATTGTGTATTTTTACAATTTAATAAATATTATTCTCTATATATTAGAATGAGTGTCATTTCAACAAATAAAATTATTTAAAAATAAATATCATTAATAATTTTCAATGTAATTTTAATAATTTTTTCAATAATATCATTCAATAATTATTATATATATATTTTTTAAAATATTATTATATTTTACATTAATAATAATAAAAAAATACATCAATAAATAAAATTAGTAATTTGATAAAATTATTTTGTTCTTTCTTTTAATTATTTTATTTTTAAATATATATATATATATATATATATATATATTTTAAATAATATTTATCGAATGGAATAATACATTCTCCCTCTTACTTTAATAATTTTTATTCACTTTAATTCAATATTTTAAATTTTAAGTTTATGATAATAGTAAATATTAATATTTTATAAGAATCATTTTTTAAAGTAGTCAACAAGTCCATTATTTTGGAACCAAACAATTAGTCCTACTTAGTAAATTTTTCTTTTTCCTGATTTGACTTTTTGTCTTACAAAACTTACCTATACTAGAATCTTTAAAATTAGTCCATACATAAAATTCATAGACTCAATCTTTTTTACAAATCAATATACTTAATTTTTAAAAGAGTACATAGAATAACAATTAGATATTGCCATTATACTCCCTCCCTTCCAAATATAAACAAAAACTTGCTCAAAAAGTTTGATTATTTTGATCCAAAATTATATATATATATATATATATATAAATATATATATATATATATATATATTTAAATTAAAAGAAATATTAACAAATGCTCTAGAAATATTTGTTAAGAATTTAAATATAAAATAAAATATTAATTTTTTTATAATTTATATTTTATTTTTTTAACCTGTTAACTAATACACTAAAAACACTTATTAGGATGATTTTTAAATCAAAATATACCAATTTTTATTTTATGACAATCCTAATATTTTGAGATGTTTATTACACAAAAACACAAACCAGAAAATGCCACATATTCTCAATGATCACACAACCTCCAATGCCACCTTGTTCCACCTTTCATTCCCAAAAGAATAATTTTTTCTTACTTGCACATGCAAATCTCAACTATATACTAATTAGTGCCTTCTTACTCATCACAATCATACAAAACCAATCTTCAATATTTTAATCAAAGTCTATTAATTTATTACCAAAAAAACTCTAAACAAACATCAAAGAATAGAAGTAAATGATTATCATCAGTTATTCTTTGCCTTCTCCATTCTCCACTCTTCATCACAACACCACCTCTTTCTCTCTCTAAAAACTATCTCTTTCTCTCTCTAAAATGGCTACTCTAGAAGACATTGGTGTCTCAGCTGCCATCAACATACTCTCTGCCATTGCTTTCTTGGTAGCATTTGCTTTACTGAGAATTCAACCCATCAATGACAGAGTTTACTTTCCAAAATGGTACATCAGTGGTGGAAGAAGCACACCAAGAAGTTCTGGAAATTTTGTTGGGAAATTTGTCAACCTTAATTTCAAGACTTATTTGACTTTTCTCAACTGGATGCCTCAAGCTTTGAGAATGACTGAAACTGAGATTATTAATCATGCTGGTCTTGATTCTGCTGTTTTTCTTAGAATTTATACTCTTGGGTACTCTTCTTTTACCCTTTTCATCATAAAGTTTCAATTTTTATTCAATGTTATCTCTCTATGTGGCTTAATTTTTGTTATTTAGCTACAAAAACATGCAGCTTTTAACATAACTTTTAATGGGTCATGAAAATTTATTAATTCTGTTTATTTTATTTATTTTTGGATTAATTTCATCACCAAAGGTTATATTTTTATGATCTTTTTTTTTAAAGGTTATATTTTTATGATCTTTTTTTTTAAAAGGTTATATTTTTATGTGCATTGTGTAGTTAAAAAAAAACTTTGTGATGTGTTTCTGGGAATTGCAATTTTGTTTGTTGTATCACTTTGTGATGCATTGTTTGGAAAATTGTTCAGGAATAATGTCTGGTTATTTTTCTGAAAATATTAAGCATTTTTTGGTTGTATTCTATGCGTTTTGTTATCATATAGATTCAATTCTGCCGTGTTGTTTTAAACTTTCTTTTTTTGCTAATGTCAGCTTTTTGTTTTTTGAGGTGTTTTCGTGTGAGCTTCAACTTTGGTGTTTTGTCCATGTGGGGTGATGCTGTATTTGCTTCCTTCCTTTAAGCTCCTTCTATTTCTGTTCTGTCATCTTTGTGTGAATTTTGTTGTTACGTGTGAAGGCTGCAATTTTGCTGTCTAACCAGTTTGGATAAACAATTTAATTAAGTGCTTACAGAATAAGTGCTTATTATGCATAAACTATAAACTTTTTTTTCACAATTTATCATGAAGTACTTATTGAAATAAGCTGAAAATAATTTATAAAAATGCTACAAGCTCTTCCAAACAATGTCACAAGTGCTTATGTCAGTAGATAAGCTTAAATAATCCAAACATACTCTAAGTGGAGTTATTCATAGAGTTCTTATGTTAGAATTATTATAGTATAAAGTCAAATTTCCTTTAATATTGAAATTATTTTATGTATTGTTTTGAGCATTCTGACTAGTTTTTATCTCTTGTTATTCAGCTTAAAGATGTTTGTTCCAGTGACAATTGTGGCACTCCTCATTCTTATTCCAGTCAATGTATCAAGTGGGACATTATTTTTCCTAAGAAGAGAATTGGTAGTTAGTAACATTGATAAACTCTCAATATCAAATGTTCCACCTAAATCTTTAAGGTATGAATTGTTCAGAACATTCCAAGTTGGTTTTTTTAGCTCATGACGTGAACCACTCATCACTTGTGGATTAGAACATTATTAGTAAAAAGAAAACTAGTTGAAGCATGATAATACCTCCATGACATTTTCATGATGGTATCTTTTTGCTACCACCTCTCTTAGTTGTCTAACAGATGTAATTGTATATTTCAGATTTTTCGTTCACATAGCATTGGAATACCTGTTCACAATATGGATTTGCTTTCTGCTCTACAAGGAGTATGATACTATAGCAATAATGAGATTGCATTTCTTGGCCTCTCAACGCAGGCGCGTGGAGCAATTTACGGTGAGCTGAAAGTTCTAATTCCATTTTCTTCATTTTAAACGTTTGTGAACAAATCATTGGGCCTATTCTCATAATATTGATTGTAAAGTGCCTAGGAACTCCAATGGCA
>NC_021167.2:7944192-8005866 GCF_000331145.2 Cicer arietinum | reverse complement strand
AAACATTTGCTTTAGATTTATTAAGAGTCTCACATTGAATGAGATGTAACTTGAAAAAGTGTTTATAAGTGGAGGAATTCCTTATCTTACAAGTTAGTTTTCTATGGTTGAGTACTTGAGTTAGACCCAACTCAAATTCTAAGATGGTTTTAGAGTTTATCCAAGATCCGTTGAGCCGTTTGTTATGTGTTCACACTCCAATGTCCTGGGCGCAAGAGGTGTGTTGAGAGTCCCTCGTTTAGTGAGATATGATATGAAAAAGTGTTTATAAGTGGAGGCATCTCTCACCTTACACCTTACTAACCAGTTTTGTAATTGAGTTAGATCCAACTCAAATTCAAAGAAGGTCTTTTTAAAATTTTATGTTCTTCTAGCAAAGATCTTTTTGAATCATCATACAAAATCCTCAGGGTTTTCATGCTTGCTGCAGGTAGTTGTCAGGAGTATCCCTCATATGTCTGGTCACTCGGTATCAGATACTGTGGACAGCTTCTTTCAAACAAACCACCCAGATCATTATATTGGACACCAGGTAATGAATTTTATGACACTATTGACAACATAAACTAATCTTAAAATACTTCGAAGGAGTATTATATTTATAGACAACATTAGCGTTCGTATAGTTTAATTTAGCAGAACATCCTTTGCATTATTTCATAGTCATCATATTCATATTGTCAAGTTCATTTTTTTTCAGGCTGTCTACAATGCAAACAGATTTGCTAAATTTGTGACAAAAAGAGATAGACTTCAAAACTGGCTGGATTATTACCGTCTAAAGTTTCAGAGGCGTCCTGATCGGAGGCCAACTATTACGGTATATAATTGCTATGAATACAAAAAGCTCAACATGGAATTGTGACTTAACAAGAATGTATTGGAACCTAGAATCTGACGACGTTATTTCTTTTCGTTTTTAGACTGGATGTTTAGGGCTTTGGGGTAGGAAAGTTGATGCTATTGAGTACTATGAACAACATATTAAGGAACTTGATAAATTGGTAAGTTGCTTTTGTTTTTCTCTTTCGTGCAATATTTTGGTTTTAACCCTCTGATTCCCAAGGGAAAGGGGCCCTGATAAGGAAAGAGCCTCTGGTAATCCGAAGTTCTGTCAGGAGGTGAGTAAAATCTGGCTAATGATTGTTCCGGTCAGGGTTCTCTTTCTTGCAATATTTTAACTCTTCGTTGTTATTTCAATATTTTGTTATTAAATCTGGTAAGGTAGTATTTATCTCCTTATGCTAGTAATAGTAATACATGCACTTTCCTTATTTCTTGGGCTACTTTGACGTGTCTTGTGCAGATGAGCTCAGAGCGTCAGAAAATTATAAAAGATCCTAAATCTATTCTGCCTGTGGCTTTTCTTTCGTTCAACTCGCGTTGGGGAGCATCAGTTTGTGCACAAACCCAACAAAGCAAAAATCCTACACTCTGGCTAACTGATTGGGCTCCAGAGCCACGTGACATATATTGGCGGAACCTCGCGATACCATTTGTTTCTTTAACCATCCGGAAACTTATTATAACATTGTCGGTATTTGCCTTGGTATTCTTCTACATGATTCCCATTGCTTTTGTGCAATCCCTTGCAAATTTGGATGGTCTTGAAAAAGTTGCTCCTTTCCTCAGACCAGTAATAGAATTGTAAGTGAACTTAATAAAAGTGCTTTTGGATATATTAAATGTGCTTTTATATACTTCATGTGCAGGCATTGAAACTACTTGTTTTTGCTTTTGTCAGGAAATTCATCAAGTCCTTTCTACAAGGTTTTCTTCCTGGTTTGGCCCTTAAAGTATTTTTATATATTTTACCAACAGTTCTAATGATTATGTCGAAAATCGAGGGATATATTGCATTATCAACGCTTGAGCGGAAGACAGCAGCAAAATATTATTACTTTATGCTGGTGAATGTTTTCTTAGGAAGCATAGTGACCGGAACTGCATTTCAGCAACTGCATGCTTTTCTTCACCAGTCACCTACACAGTATGCCTTGTGTACAATTATTACTTGAGTATACTAGATTTTACCCCACATGCTTAGGACTATTAAAAAAACCAAAAACCAAACTGAACCGCACTGAAAGAACCTGATATGTGATTGGCAGTTCACGAACCAAAGAAGTTCGGTATGGTTCAATTCGGTTAGGTTTTTTAAACTGTCTTAATGTTCGGTTTCAGTTTTGGGTTTTTTAACAGTCCTATAATCAGTTAATAGTAGCAATTCGGTTTACAAGTTCGGTTCAAAAAGTTATAGTTTTTTTTTTTTTTTTTTTTTTTTTTTTTTTTTTTTTTTTTTTTTTTTTTTTTTTTTTTTTTTTTTTTTTTTTTTTTTTGTAAAGATAGTTTCCGTTTGATTTCAAAATACTGAACTAGTGCACCGAACCTTTATACCAGTTTGGAACCATTAACAATTCAGTTCGGTTTTCTTTCTGATCCGGACCATGAACAGTCCTATGCATGCTCGCTTTTTAATAGCTTTTCCTGGACTATTTCTAGATCTATAAGACCTTGTTTAACCCTTACATGTGCCCTTCACGTGACCGATTTTGTGGATTTTATTATTATTGATTATAGGATTCCCAGAACAATTGGAGTTTCTATTCCAATGAAGGCTACCTTCTTTATGACATACATAATGGTTGATGGCTGGGCTGGAATTGCTGGTGAGATTCTAAGATTAAAGCCATTGGTTATATATCATCTCAAGAACATGTTCTTAGTTAAAACTGAGAGAGATAGAGAAAAGGCCATGGACCCTGGTAGTGTGGACTTTCCCGAGACTCTTCCGAGTCTTCAACTATATTTCCTTCTCGGCATTGTATATGCTGTCGTGACTCCAATCCTTCTTCCTTTCATACTTGTCTTCTTCGCCCTCGCGTATTTGGTTTATCGTCATCAGGTCAGTGCCTCTACTAACTCGAGAAAACTCACGCGGCCTGTCTGACAAATCAACAACACTGTATTCTAAATATAACTATGGTTTTTAACTGTGCAGATAATCAATGTCTACAATCAACGGTATGAAAGTGCTGCCGCGTTTTGGCCGCATGTTCACAGCCACATTATAGCAAGCTTACTAATATCACAGCTTCTTCTATTGGGCTTGCTTAGCACCAAAAAGGCGGCTAAGTCTACACCTTTGCTTGTGATGTTACCAATACTGACATTTGCATTTCACAAGTACTGCAAGAGTCGATTCGAGCCGGCATTTCGGAAGTACCCCCTTGAGGTATGTCATGTAACAACATGCACAATATAATAGTCCAACATTACAAATTACTATTCCAGACTCAAATATAAGCAAAATATATATACTTAGTTTTGGTGATCCAAAATATAAGCAATCTTGAACCATTTTCAACTTATTTAATGATATTATTCTTTATATTCTCTTAATCTATTCAGGAAGCAATGGCAAAGGATTTATTGGAAAAAAGCTCAGAACCCGACCTAAACATAAAAGCATATTTGGCAGATTCTTACTTACATCCAATCTTAAGATCATTTGAGGTTGAAGAGGAATTGGTTGAACTTGAAAGGGTTGAAGTTAGAGTAGATAAACACCAAACTCATCATGTTTCTAGTCCTACATTGAGTGGTGAACCTAGTTCACCTTCACCACCACACCATGTTCATCAACATCAACCTTCACCACCTCATTACAATGATTACCCAACTTCACCACAAGATTATTATTACCAACCTCCCTTACCTCCTCATTATGTTTATCAATATCACAATCAACCTTAAATTCGTCTCGAACGAATTCAACGACGTATTCAAAGAAATTCTGACCGGACGCGGGAATAGTTCGCGGGTTAATTACAAATTACAAAGCTATTACTTGAGACTCCTTAGTGTTTTTTCTTTAGTATATTTTGACTTTAGATATGTGTTTTTGGCCATTTTGTTACCTATTGCAAATGTAAATTATTACTATTATTTTTCCTAATGTAAATGATGAATTGAAATTAGTTTTGACTCCAAATTGATCCACAAACCTTCCCTTTGTCTCTTCATACATTCACCATTTTAGTAAGGGAGCAATTTCCAATTGCAAATTAGAGATGCAACATTGTCAGCTTTAAGAATGCATATTTCCCTCATTATTTATATTTTTCCAATTATCTCAATTTTTAATCATTTTATTAATAAATTCAATAAATCTATTCAAACCAATCCAAATATAAAACGGGTTGGTTTGGTTCAATTTTTGAAATATAAACCCACCTAAAATGAACATATTTAATTGGTTTAAAATTCTAGTTGTTTCAAAGTTGAATTAGTTCAACCGTGTGTCCACCATCAATAATATCATTTTTGTATCAAACCTATCTCTAAAATTTTGGTCGGTTATTTTTCATTGGTTATTTATTGTCTTAATTATTAATTATTAGGTTTAATCTGAAAATATAGATGGAAAAGTTAAGGCAACTTGTTTGGATTTAAATCACATGTCTATTTGACTTAAAATCAATTTACACCGAACCACAAACATTCCCTTTGTATCTTCACAATATATTCACCATTCTAATAATGGCAATCTCCAACTACAACTTCCACACGCAACTTTACCTCTCTAACGGTGTATACACGAATGTTGACAATGACTATTTCCATTGTTTTTTTATTTTAAAGAATAATAGTGCACACCAAGTATAATTTTATTTTATACTTTTATTTAATTTAAAAATTATACAATATGTGTTATATATTAATAGTTAAAATTAGTGATTCTTAAATACTAGTTCAACTGATGAATGTCGATATTATTACATCTGATGTAAAAATTATATGATAGTGTGAAATTATTTTACGATATTAATACACTATCTTAACACTTTATTTTTCTCTCCAATTATCTCATTTGTTTATTATTTTATCACTAAATCTAAGTAATTGATACAAATCAACACACATGTGATTAATTAATTTGGTTTAGGGAAATTGTATCGAAATTAACTTACATAAATGTGAGATTTTGGATTCAAATCAGAATATAGCATTTTATCTAATAATATCGGTATTTATCAAATGAGTTATAACTTAAAGATAATTTTTGAAATATATCAACGAACTTAAATTAAACATATTTAATTGGAAAAATAACGTGACTTAATTTGATGTATAGAATTGATAATTTTTTGACTCAAAACCAATTCACAATTTACAAACACCCCATTTGTATATTCACAAATGCATTATTCTATCTAGGAAAAATCTCCAACTACAAATTCCATATGCTGCCTCGTCCTCTCTAGTAGCTTAGCGTTGAACATGAAACCTAACAATGAACAATACCTTTTTTTCTCCCAATTATGTTAATATTTTTATAATTTTATTACCAAATATGATAAATTGTTTTGAACCAACCCGCATGTGATCATGTTTTTTTTGAAAAATTTCTTATAATATTTTAAATATCATTGTAAAAATCGTTAAAAATTGATTTAAAATTAAAAATAAAAAGTTGAAGATGACTAAAAATTGACGAAACTTTTTATAAAGATTAAAATTAAAATAATAAAATTTTATAAGGACTAAAAATTTATTTAACTATTAAATAAATATTTTTCTTTTAAATAATTAATTCATAAAAAATCATCATTTGATTAATTGATCAATAATAAACATTAATTTGACACGTATATGATTTAGGATGAAAATTATATTTAGTGTGTTATAATTTTCTTTAAATGAAACATGTTATCAAATAAGGAATTTAAATATTGATTATAATTACGTTGGATATATATAATTAAATATATGAAAAACATTCATTTCAATGCATTTCGATTATCTCAATTCAAATCTCCATCGATCTTTATCAATTTTCTATATTTATTTTTATTTTTTCAATTTTTTTTGGATTAAAAGTCTATATAATTTTAATTATTAATGTAAAATTTTATATAAATTTAAAATTATTTGATATGTTATTGAGACTAATAAGAAAATATTGGTTTAATTACAACAAATTTGGTAGCTTCATCATAGCTAATCTATAGAAAACAAAGTTTTCTACATATATCCTAGGATTTGCTATAGAATTTTCCATAGCATGAATTGAGAGACTAATTAGCTACAACATAATTTCCTAGCTAATCCGTAGATAATTTAAAAAATCATAGTTAATTCGCAGTTAGTACATAGTAAATAATTGTTGAAAGGTTGTTATATTCTAGCTATATAACTTTGATATCACAATAGAAGTTTCTTAGCAAACATATCTAGCCACAAGTTTATAGTGATTTCATAATTATTTCGTAACTATTTTGATTTTTTATAATTATAATTAGCATGTCTAATCAAAAGTGATTAGATTAAGTAAATGTTTTTTTATTGAATTCGATAATCCTTACAAATATAAAGCGTTGATTTAAATAGATAAGAAAAGAAAATTATTGACACAACATTTCACAATATTAAGGGAACCAAAATAATACTTCACATTCAATAGTTTTACAATCAAGGACAAATATTCTAGCCACTTCAAATTATTAATTAAAAGAAACACTAAATTCTAGTGTATATTGATCTCAAACAAACAAATCACTATGTTCATAATAAATTTGGTCTCAGCTTTTGTCATGCTCTATAATTGAAATGAAACATTCTTTGAGATGAAAAAAGAAACAAATTAAACTATAATAAGCGGATAGATTGACAACCAAGATGTGAAAATGTTTTGAACAAACTCTTCGCGTTTGTAACATATAAACTCTTTGGTTTATTACAATAGCATATAAACTCATTTTCTTCATAATCCACGACAACAACTTTTTTGATTATTACAATTAAAGTAGCATTATCAATTACGAGAAGTGAGTTTGAATTTTAATAATTTTTAAATTTTTTATTTATGTATTTTATTTATGTTCTCCTTCGCATATTTGCTCTTGATTACACTTTGATCAATTACAATCTCCACCTTTCAACCTAAAAATGATTTTTACAGTCACCTTTCAATCTTAAAAGAATTTTTACAGATACACTAAATATAACATAAAAGATAGACTTGAGTTAATTTCAATGTGTATGATAAAAGGTGTTTGGGATTTAATGATTCTCAATTCTTTGTTTGAGATAAGTAAATACAAACTCAGTAAATGATGATTCACGTATATAATGAAAAGAGCTAGAGTTTTTTTTACTTATTCTTACTTAAACAAGTGTTGGTAGATTTTTAAATTGAACTTTTACCACAATCTATAAATGATAAGAGGCTTTGAATATTCAGCTTAAACTTAATATATCTGTTAGACACATCAGTCAAGTGTCATATCTGTTTTAAGACAATTAAACACATGTTTATATTGTTGTCCAGAACATTTTTGACAAATTCATAATGTTCTTGCTTTTGTGTTTGATGGAAAATGTGAATGAATGAGTAAATGAGTTGTGAAATGTAAGTCTTTTAGCTCAAAATCATGCAGAGCTTTCTACAAAAGGATGGAGCAACAGTGTACTTGTGCCCTTATTCACAACTCATCAATTTGAAGATTAATTTGGTCATCAATCTGAATGTTGTTTTCCTTCTTTGAACCTTCAGCTCGAGTTCTGGGTTTGACCACTAATTTTAGCAGTCTTGATACTCTTCAACTTGTGGTTTAAACTGTAGAAAATTATGTCTTTACTTTGTCTTTAATAGGGAATAACCAGAATATTCTTCTGATCAATCTGTCATCAATCTGAAGATCAATCGCGGTATCATTCTGCAGAACATTTTGCATGTTTATTTTTACAAGTAGACATTCAAATCTTGATTTTTAATTGCTCATTAAATGTTGAAAAGTTCATGTGCAAAATACCAACTAATTTATTGCATGTTGTCATTCTAAAAAGATTTTTATTGCTAATTGTTCTTTAATAGAACAACCAGAGCATTCTGGTGAATGTTTTTCTATCATTCTTTAAACAAATGACTCAATCTTAAAACTATTTCTTCTTCAAAGTTGATTCATATCATTTTGCTGAAATGATATGAATATTTATGAATGCAATGAACTTATTTATCATGAGAACATTATTTCATAACAATTGAGAATGATGTCTTCTATGTGAGAGGAAAAATCTTTTGTTGAAGCAATACTTCCTATGATTATTCTTAGTGTTTCACATATTGTGTTTTGTCTATCAAGCATTACTCAGATACTTTTGTATAGGTTTGAATTTATTTGACACTTTTTTCATGAAGATGCTATCTTGAAGATGCAATAATCATTCTCTTCGATGATTGATATATGATATATTCCTTTTGATATTCTTTCATTATTGAGTAGATACTTATGCACTTGATAATGTGAATAGCTTCTTGTTTGTCCATTTATGCAATTCATGTTCCTTAAATAAAACTCAAGTGCAATCCTTAGTAGATCATCATTCATAAAACTTAATAATTTATTTTATAAGATTTGTTCTCATTAAAACATATATAAAAAAAAAATTTACCTCAACAACAATAGCATATAAACTCATTTTCTTCAGAAGCGATGACAATAACTTTTCTAGATTTTTGAAGTGATGACAAGATAATTCATTCTACAATGATGCGTGTGGGGAGAATTGATTAATGAGATGCTTTTTTTTTTTCTTTCTTTAATATTAACATTTATGAGTTCATGTTAATAAAGGAAATTATATAGCCTTTTATGGCTAAAAAGAATTTAGATATGAAAGTCAACATTCAAGACTAGTATAGTAAATGAATAATGAGTTTAAAAATATGATCCAATTCTTATATGAGATCAAAATTATTACCCTAAAAATCCATTTAATAACATTCACAAAACTGCTTGTTACTATTGCAATATAGGTTATATCTCATAACAGACTTATATACATAGATTTGAGACAAGAGGATAACTGCTTTCAACACACACTAACATGAAAGTTTTAAAAGATTTAAGTTATACCACAATCAGGCAGCAGTCAAAAGAAACTTTCATCATATTTGTTCTACAACTTAGATATAAGGGTTAGGTTACCTTAATTTTCTATGAATGATTCAACCTATGAATCACAAACACTAAACAAAACATTGACAATATACTAATATACTAATGTAAATACTTAGTTATATTTTATTGGTTTTTCTATTTGGGATATGTTAGAATATAGTTTAGTTTGTTACATTGGTTGATTTTAATAAGTTTACTAGTTTTTCCAACCTATATAAATAATTTTCTTTATTATTGAATAAAGTAAGTACTTCAGTAAAACTATATTTCCTTTCTTCAACATTTATTTTTCTTTCTTCATGGCTACGAACCTTGAAAAACATATCCATGGAACTCCAATCTTTTCTTTCAAAATAATCCAAATTGAATAAAAAAAATCTTAGAAGAACCCTTATTACCTTCGTTCGAGTGTCTGTGTGTTTTTTGTTTTATAAGTAAGAGGATTATATCATGCACCTCACACCTAAACTTGTTAGGCTGTCACCCTCTCAAGGCACATAAAAATACAATTTTACCCTTTTAACCATTTATAATAAGTTTCAAAATTGATAGTTTCGGAAGTTTCAAATTTTCGAAAGTTTCAAAATAAGGATTATATTTTGAAAATATAGAAAGTTTCGAAAGTTTCCAAATATGAAAAGTTTCGAAAGTTTCCAAATATAAAAAGTTTTAAAAAAATTTCAATATGGAAAGTTTCACAGTTTCCCTATTTCGAAAGTTTTGAATTGTTTGAAAGCTTCGAAAATTCTGGAAATAAAGTTTCTGAAATTCTAGAAATTGTCATTTTAAAACTTTCGAATATTATAGAAAGAGGAGTGAAAAAATGAAAAATTAAAAAAGTTGAAGGTTTTATAAAGGATAAAATTGTAGGGTGCAAGGTAAAATCTTCTAAAAGTAAATGTAAAAGTGTCTTTTTATCGTAAAAATATGTGTTTTTTATTATAAGAGGAAATATAAAAGTGTCTTTTTATTGTAAAAAAATAAAAAATAAAAAATTGAAGGAAGGAAATGTTGTAAATAAATATAAGTATTAGCTAGGAAAATTTCATTTGCGTCTTTTGATTGATTTTGATGTATTCGAATAATATATCAAGTAACTTTTATTTGTGTAAAAATTTATATATATACTTTATATGATATAAACATTTAATCTAAGTCAAAAAAATATTAAAAAAATAAATTTACAAAGAATAGTAAATTTAGAGATATATGAAAATTAAAGATTCAAAACCTGAAAGGGTTTCTGATAGGTTCCAGGTACTATACAGTATAATTACGTTCGTGGCATGCAAAATAGGAAAGAGAATGAATGAAAATTAGTTATTCAATGAATTATTGAAAAATTTGTCGAAATTCAAAATATTATAGTTGTCAACAAACCAACCTAAAAATTATCTCCATCCATAACCTATAGTTAATGTTTGGGAAATTGATGATGTTAAAAAAATGCATTAAGTATGGTTTAATACTCCGAAAAATGTCATGGATACTCTTTGATTATATTTATGTAATTTATTTATTTATATTGCAGTGTATTTTAAATAAAAAAATTAGGAGAAGGAGGAAATTATTTTTCAATTGATATTAATGATGCTTTATAACTTTTTTGAGAGAATTTGAAATTTCTCTCTTGAAATTACGATATTAAATTCATATAACTGAAATATTGATCGATTGATTTTTCCTCTATAAGTTTGTTTTTCAATACCAAATTCAAAATATTAGCATTGATAATTTTATTTTTAATGTAGAAAAAGACATTTGTAATTTGTAACTTTAATTACATTTTTTTTAATTCTTTTTATTTTCATTTTTTAATTGGTGCATTTAATGTGATACCTTAATAATCATTCTGGAGAGTTGTCAAGTGTATAATATGATTTATAAAATAGACCCCAAATGTATATTATATATAGATGATAAATATAGATATGGACAACGTTTAATGTCCCGCGAAAATAGTTCAATGGTTAATTAAGTGATATTAAACACATTGAAGAAAATTAAAGGACATTAAAGTTTTTTTTTCTTCTTAATCTTAAGGACATTGAAAAATTTAAAGAAATTCGATTCAAAAACTAATGTAATCTAATTTATTAATATATTACTATAAAAATAATAATTATATTTAAATGGATTCTAGAATGTAATTTAGTTTCCATGTGTAGCACACAACACAAGAAAGAGAATAAATGACAATTAATTGTATTAATGAACAATTAAATTAAATTTTTGTTGAAATTCAAAATATCATGCAATTTGTCAACAAACAAATATATAATTAATGCTCGTTTCATAAAAAAAAATTAATAATAACTTTTTTGGCCATTATTATAAGAAAAATGTTTTGAATCTTGATTAATATTACAAACAAAAACTAACTATTTTTTAACAATTTAATCATATTATTCTTGATATACTCTTCATTTATTTCAAAAACATTTAATGTATGTAGTCATATATTTTGTTAAAAAAAGATGATATAATAAATTTGACTTCTGTTTCTAGGGATAGAAATAAGGTATATCGTCTGTCATAGGTATCTTGTCTGACTTATTTATGGATTGGTATGACCTATTTAATAAAAATGTTAGACTCGTGTTATTTTTAAAGTTTATTTATTTAAATAGGTCATACTCAGTTTTATAAAAAAATCTATTATGCAAAATATGTCGGTATATATATTTTTTATTATTTATTAATGTTATTTTTTATTAATATTTATTAATAATATTATTTCCTATTTTAAAATCTACAAAAAAAAGTCTAATAGACATAACATGTCGGTCTATATATATTTTATTATTTATTAATATTATTTTTTATTAGTATTTATTAATAATATTATTGATGTAGCTAAATATCACTAGAATGAGGGGTTGAATAGGGATTTTGCTGTTAAAAATAAATTTTAAGTGTTTTTAAAAACTATCCTCTCGCTGAGGATGGCTAGCTCGAGGATGGGATTTTTAAATCGTTAGATCTAAGTTGAGCAAAAGAGTAGGAGCAAAATATGAGGGACACACAATTTTATATTGGTTCACCCAAATATGGCTACGTCCAGTCCTCACACCCTTGTGAGATTTCACTAACTTTCAAACAGATCGATCCTCAACCCGAGGATGATTACAAACTGTGTATTATCAAGCTTCACCAAGCTTACAATCAATTTTCAAATATTTCCAAGCTTCACTCACTAGGAAATTACAAAGTAGAATGAGAGTGATTGATACTTAATACTTTCTCAAAGGATATACAAAGATATAGTGTAGGATCAAAGAAAGTAATAAGAGAGGATGTGATTTGCTTCTTGAAAGCTTTAAGATACTTGATCTTTTTATGCAATTGTGTTGTGCGTGTTCTAATGGAGAGCTTGTTTGCATTTTATAGAGATCCAAGCCCTTGATGACCGTTGGAGCTCATTTTTAAAGGATCCAAGGTTTTCATTATAATTACATAACTGCCACTCAGCTTGTTAGGCTAGGCAGAACCCATCCTCACGCAACTTAGCTTTGATCTTGACATGTCCTTGCTTTTTCTCTTTAATCAGAGTGCAAGGCTGTTTATGAGCTGCATTTTTTGAAGACTTTAAGGTCTAGGTTGGTTTCACCTTTTGAGGTGATGTTGACAAGAGAGAAAAAGCCACCCTATGACATAAGACTGTCATACTCAGTCCGAGGATCAGATCTGGCAGCAACATGTGATCTTCCATTTTTGGCTTGTTTCAAGTTGCCTTTTCTTAACTTGACTTCTTTATGAATTAAAACGTGCAAGCCCATTAAATATTCAGATTTTGACCTTTGCACATGCTTGATAGGTTGCTTTCACTTTTGCTGGCCTATCCTCTGCCTATTCTGCCATCCTCTGCAAACTAGTTCTAGCCATATTCATCTTTTTCTTTTGACCTTTTGACTCTTAATTTTAAATGCTTTGTTTATTCATGTTTGACATTGTTATGCATTTGAATAAACACATTTGTTTTGGTGAGAGATCAGATTGTCCAAATCTGGAGTTTTTTCAAATTGCAGCCCATCCTCACGTTTGCAGCAATTTCCATCCTCACGTGGGTTTTCCATTCTCAGGCCAAAATCACATTTTCCTTCTTTTTGCATTAATGATTAATAACCTATTATCTTATATGAATACACTCAAGAGCACATGTTAGTCATTAACCACAATCATAATCTCTTAAGTAATTTTGTTATCATTAAAATCATTTGAGAGATTTTGTCTCAACAATTATTTCCTATTTTAAAGTCTACAAAAAAGCCTAGTAGGTATAACATGCCGGTCTATATATATTTTGTTATTTATTAATATTATTTTTTATTAGTATTTATTAATAATATTATTTTCTATTTTAAAGTCTATCAATTAGGCAATCACTCAGTAGTCATTCCACCGTTCAATTAGCAATCACTTAGTAGTCGTTCTATATTTGTTTGAGAGCTAATAATAGGTGCATTTGTTTGAAGCAAAAATTTATTCTTTGAAATCAAAAATTATTTTTTAGGGTTTAATTGTTGTTTATTTCAGATTTTTTTAAAATTATTTTGTTAGAAAGATCATTTTTTGTTTAATATATATAGATACGTAAAATATAACATTTAAATGTTTTAATGTTAATAAGACTTTTAAATAGGCTTTGAGGACAGATCAGACTTTTAAAAAGGTCAGGTCAAGCCGAAAAAAAAGTCTATGATAGGATGTAGATCGGACTTAGGTCTAAAAAATTAATCTTAGATGAGACTCATACCTTTTAAAATCTAGTTTGGTCTGACTTATTCCCACCCCTACTTGTGTTTTACTTGAAATCTATAAAATTGCACTTAACTATATTTTTTAATAATTATAAAAGTAGTTTTGTCGAATGAAACTATATTAACTTACATAATTTTCGGAAAAATGTCTTGTGTACATTATTATTATTATTATTATTATTATTATTATTATTATTATTATTATTATTATTATTATTATTATTTATTATTTATTTATTTATCATTATTTAGATTGTAGATAGAAATACATTCTTTTAATGAAACTATTAAGAAATAAAAAAGTATTATTCAACTGATATATTGACTATTTTCTAATGGTTTTAAACCTCATTATTTGATGTAACAATACTATACTCTTAACAGGGAATGATTGATTGACTTTTATTTTATAAATTCATTTTTTGAAATATAAAAATTAAAGACTTTATTTTGAAAATTAAGGATTTGTTTGGATCGAGTGGTTGTAAGTTTTTTTTTTATTTAAATAATTTTTCAAACCAAAACATGTTAGAGTAAAATAAGTCTAAGTTGGTTTTTTTAGACGATATGATAAATTTTATCATAATTAACTCGTATTAGATATCGAGTTCAAAGTAGACAACTAATAATATCAGCATTTGTCAATTGACCTAGAGCTTAATAATATCGACATTTGTCACATGTTGGATTTTTAACTTAATTTGGTTCTTGTATTTGTTTTAAAATTAACATGCGACTAATTAGTGGATGTCAACATCACTCCAACAACCATCAACCACCACTATCACCAACTCCGACCACCGCCACCACAAGGGGTGTCTATTAAGCTCAAGAGTTCAAAGTCCTTCAAAAAAACTCTTTACTAAACTCCCTAATATTAAATCCCTTATTGAGATAATTTTTTTAAAGTTTCATGTCATTATCTTATTATTTTGTGGACTTAATTGAGTGGCTCATCTGTTAATATTTTGTCAATTGATATTTGTTTTTAAATTTATCTTTCTTGAAAACAAAAATCAATTTTTTTTCTCAAAAAACTGAAAAAAATTTAAATAATTTTTATCTAAAAATTCAAAACTTTTTTTTTGTCAAAAAATTTTATTTGTCAAAAAAAGTTTTAAAATTAACATGCGACTAATTAGTGGATGTCAACATCACTCCAACAACCATCAACCACCACCATCACCAACTCTGACCACCGCCACCACAAGGGGTGTCTATTAAGCTCAAGAGTTCAAAGTCCTTCAAAAAAAACTCTTTACTAAACTCCCTAATATTAAATCCCTTATTGAGATAATTTTTTTAAAGTTTCATGTCATTATCTTATTATTTTGTGGACTTAATTGAGTGGCTCATCTGTTAATATTTTGTCAATTGATATTTTTTTATAAATTTATCTTTTCTTGAAAACAAAAATCAATTTTTTTTCTCAAAAAACTGAAAAAAATTTAAATAATTTTTATCTAAAAATTCAAAACTTTTTTTTATCGAAAAATTTTATTTGTCAAAAAAAGTTTTAAATTGTTTTTTGCGAAATATAAATTTAAAAAAGTAGGCCAATAGTTCCAACTTAGAGCACACAATTTTAGAATATTTTTTAATTTTTGATGTTTCCTTTTATAGGACATTTTTAACTGATATTTTTTTACTCTTACAAGATATGGATTAAGGCCCCAATAATTTGTAAGCTTATAAATGACACCTATAGCCGCCGCCACCACCAATTCCTCACCTTCGACCACTTACATTCGATAATCGTTGGCCACCATATATGACCAATAACCACCCCTCTACCTCATACCACCATCATCCATTTATGACAACTGATGATCACTATCTCCGACAATTCGTTTACCACTTCAACCACCGTCAATCACACTTCAACTATCATTTTTAATTGTTAATCACTTATTTCTATCATTGTAGCCACATTTAACAACTATCATTTTCAACCGTCATTATAAAAATTATTATAAATAAATTATAATTTTATAATTAAAATATTTTAAATTAATTCAAAATTTGATATAATATTTTTTCAATTTCAATTCTTTTTGTATAACAATATTTTCTATATTTATGAATTCATAACAAACCGACACAAAGAAAGAGAAACGGAAATTCAATTTAATGCTTAAATTGAAAATTGAAACTCAAAAGTGAAATTAAAAACCTAAAAATGAAATTGATTTTAATTTTTAAAAATTTCATAACATCACATCGAAAAGGATTGATTTTTATATTGAACGATTGATTTTTCATTTGTAAATAATATTTGAATTTTTAATCACTAGTGTTATTAGCAGAATACAAATATAAATATCTTTGTAAAATTGTTCTATCGTCCTTTTTTATTTTGCACTCGGACACCATCCATTCATTTTAAATATGTTTCATAAAAAAAGATATATTATAATTGATGATTTTTTTAAATTCATTAATTTAAGACATCAAATTAACTTTAAGTGAATATACAAATTGATCTTTAAAATTATAAGTATTGGTCAAACTAATTTTTTAATTTTATAAATTAATAAATACATTACAAAATTATAAAATATTAATTAAAATAATTAATATTTAAACTTTTTATTATTAGAGGATATAATATAATATATTAATTGAATACATAATAACTCCTTAAGAGTGATTTCTTATCAATGTTATTACAACATTAATTACTTTTTCTATTAAATTTAAATATTACATAAAATAATTTATGAATGATTTAAAGATAAAATTTCATTAACAAATTTGTGAAGACGAAGTTGATATGATGATGTGACATGGATGGATGTTAATAAAGCATATATTTTGAAAGTAAGATGTTAACAATTTATAGATGAATTTGCCTATTAAGTGAATAAACTCATATATATGTCTCCATCACCAGCTTTGCCACTGACACGACTCAAGAGCCAAATAAATGCATGGAGATGTTTCCATGCTTAGGCTTAGTCTTAGGATCTCCAAAGACAAATTCCCTCTTTTGTTTTATTAACCATTCCAATTTTGAAACCTGATTATTATGGTCCCAATTTATAGCTGTTACATTCCTAATTCATATTCCCATGCCACAATACACAAAACCTTCAACTTCACTGAACACGGTTTTATCATAACCATACAAATTCAATTGTAAATCAAATTAGGCAAAACAAAAAAACAAAACAAAAAAGAAAGAAAGAAAGAGACCCTTTTAGTATTTCCTAATTTTTGTCAACGTGTCATTCCTTATAACTGCAATACACAAATTACAGCAAAACACCATTTTCATTTCTTCATACACCTTGTGTGCGTCTGAAAAACAATGGCTGAAAACCTCAACTGTGACATGGCCCAAAACACCATCAATTACCCTCATTGGTATTCATCAAAAACTGGAATTTACAATAGTACACACTCTCGTTTGAATCTTCCAACAGACCCTTTTCTCGACATTGTTTCCTTCATTTTTTCTCACCCTCATGATGGGGTTTTAGCCCTTATTGATTCCTCATCTGGGTCTTCCATTTCTTACTCAAAGTTGTTACCTTTAATCAAATCCATGGCTTCTGGTCTTCACAAAATGGGTGTTTCACAAGGTGATGTCGTTTTGCTTCTACTTCCAAACTCAATTTACTATCCTATTGTACTATTGAGTGTTCTATATCTGGGTGCTGTTATTACACCACTGAATCCTCTTAGTAGTGTTCGAGAAATTCGTAAGCAGGTTAGTGAGTGTAGTGTGAGTTTGGCTTTTACAGTACCTGAAAATGTTAAGAAACTAGAAACAATAAGCATTCCCATTATTGCTGTGCCAGAAAATGAAAAGGATTTGAAGAATGATTGTTTTTCGTGTTTTTTTAACCTGATTTATGGTAACTTTGATTTGCCTCAAAAGCCTGTTATTAAACAAGAAGACACTGCTGGTATATTGTATTCTTCTGGGACTACAGGTGTGAGTAAAGGAGTTGTTTTAACTCATAAAAATCTTATTGCTATGGTTGAACTTTTTGTGAGATTTGAAGCTTCTCAATATGAATACTCTAGTTTGAACAATGTGTATCTAGCTGCTTTGCCAATGTTTCATGTATATGGTTTGTCGCTTTTTGCTGCGGGATTGTTGTCGTTGGGTTCTACAATCATTGTAATGAGGAAATTTGACATTGACAAAGTTATTAGGGTGATTGATAAATATAATGTTACACACTTTGCTGTTGTTCCACCAATGGTGTCGGCATTGACAGCGAAAGCTAAAGATGTTAATGGAAGTAAGTTGCAGAGTTTGAGACAGGTTTCCTGCGGTGCAGCGTCTTTGAGCGCAGGAATTATCAACGATTTTGTCCAAGCTTTTCCAAATGTTGATTTTATACAGGTAAATAACCTCTGAATAAATTAGTCTTAATTAGAGAATGCAAAACAGGCTCTATCATTTGTATGATTACTTGAGTTTATACCATTATTTTTCGATGTTATTGTTGTTAGTAGTTAAATGCTGATTTTATTTAGCTGTCAGATAATGCATGAGGTTTGAAATCATTTTTTACATGAGGAACTGATAAATACTATTGAATCATTGATTTTCACATCCACAACAAATTCTTGACTGGACCATCTAAGTTGAACTTTATTTGTTTATGATGATGATAATGTTGCTTTCCTAGATTTTTAAGAATGTGGAGCAGTAAGATTGTTTCTTTTTAGGGTTATGGAATGACTGAATCGACGGCAGTAGGAACACGCGGCTTCAATACGGAAAAGTTTCGCAACTGTTCTTCAATAGGGTTGTTAGCTCCAAACATGGAGGCAAAAGTGGTAGATTTTAATTCTGGTGAATTTTTGCCTCCAGGTAGCAGCGGTGAGCTTTGGTTGAGAGGGCCTTCAATTATGAGAGGTAAAAAATCTGTATTTTTTTTAAATAGATATAAAATAAAAGTATTAAAAAGGGCAATATGGTCTATACCACCACTTCAGATCGTTTCATTTAGTTACTTCTATTTTTTAAAAATGTCGATGTGTCAGTGTTGTGTCCGGTGTCTGTTTATGTGTTAGTGCTTCAGAGGACACGGTAATGTACATGTCTTGTCATGACAGTTATTAATAAAACTTTATTTCTTAGGATACTTGAATAATGAGGAAGCTACAATGTCGACAATTGATGAAGATGGTTGGCTACATACTGGAGATATTGTTTATTTTGATCAGAATGGATATTTATATTTGTCTGACCGCTTAAAAGACATTATCAAATTCAAGGGCTTTCAGGTATCAAATTTTTGGTTTATTAACTTTTTTAATAAAATGTGATGATAAATTAGTTCAATATATACTCATTGGATTGACCAATGCATATACATTGACTTAGAATGACAACAAATATGTAGTTAATAGAAACACCGACCAAAACTGCAACAAATGTGATAATTAAAATGACAAAAAAAAATTCAATTTTAAAATGAGAAATTATTTTGAGTGTAATAAAATAGGAGATCAAAAGGGCAATTAAACCTGATAACCCTCGTTCTATAAAATGGAATTCTCCTTCAAAACTCACTTAAATATTAGATATCTACCAAACACACAAAAAAGGAATTTGTATGCATTGTTCTTATGTATGAAACATGATCTGTTACAGATTGCTCCTGCTGATTTAGAAGCTCTGTTAATTTTGCATCCTGAAATAGTTGATGTTGCTGTTACAGGGTAAGTATAACAACACTTCATTTACCGTTCTGCAATTTATAGAAAACACTGTCGTATTTGTATGAACACTTCATGTTTTTATATAACCCGACTGTTACATCATTTTCTATATCAGTGCCAAGGATGAAGAAACTGGAGAGATTCCAGTGGCATTTGTAGTAAAAAAGGCTGGAAGCGTACTTTCTTCGAAGCATGTTATCGATTACATTGCTGAGCAGGTTATTCACGACAAGACAAACACGTGTTCTATGATAATTTGAATTGCTATTACTGCATCACAGTGGCTATTATTAGTACTGAAATGGTTTTTCACATTTTAATCCTTTTTTTCTTGCAGGTTGCTCCATACAAGAAGGTCCGAAAAGTGGTCTTCACTGACAAGATACCGAGGACTCCGGCAGGGAAGATCCTTCGAAAGAACCTCAGGAATTGCCTGACTTCTAAACTCTAAAGCATATTTTTTTTGGATATATATAGTGTGATACTGAAAAA
The DNA here is from genome assembly GCF_000331145.2 of Cicer arietinum. Taxonomy (NCBI): domain Eukaryota; kingdom Viridiplantae; phylum Streptophyta; class Magnoliopsida; order Fabales; family Fabaceae; genus Cicer; species Cicer arietinum. Next base: position 7,985,963 of record NC_021167.2, on the reverse strand, counting down.
TTACCAAATACAATAGGTAGCGGGTTATCATAACATGAAATCGATCGAATATGATTGTTTTAGTACTTGGATCATAAAGGAATGAAGATCATTGTGTCCTAATATTAAGTTAGCAAAAATTTATTTTCTGTACATGTTTTTATTTTTGAATAACTGTGACTAGAAGTCCAAAACCCAGAAGAAAAAATCACTTATAGTAAGAGATCCTTGTAATTGTAAGTGCAATAAGGAATTTACTTTTGAACTCTTGATGCATGGAAATGCACAAGAAAAGTTATATCTTTAGCTCATAAACCCTAAATTTTGGTATAGGATTTGATGATCTAGAAATAAAACCTCAAGAGAAATAGAAATATGAAAGGGAATAATTTGTAATACTCAAGTATGCTTATTTCATTGGCCTTTATGGCTTATATAGTCAAGTTGATCACAAGGGTTGGCCAATCATTACTAATGACTGCAAAGGAATCTATTAACAGTTCATGACAACACATACATTCTAGAAGCTACTAAATAAAGAAATTATAAATTTAGCATTAGAGAGAACAAAATTTAAACTTTTAAAAGTTGAATACACAATTTTCAATATATTTTTTAATATAATATTTTTATATTTAGATGTTTTACGAATGCTCTTAGAGCACTTGTAAGCATTTCCTTTAAAATATTAGTAGTGTTTGTTTCCTCCAAGGTATGATATGCTATCAAAGTACCATCCCTTGAACACCAATTTATAAGCTATTTGAAATTTGGAGTCTCGTAGAGTATTGTCTATAAGGTTGCAATTTAAGGAATACTGCATTTTGACAAAAATACAAATTTCTTTCCTTCAAACGTAGAGAATAGTCTATTTCTAAATATTCTGTTAGATTTATATACCTTAAATGTACATAAGTGAGAAATCTCATATTAGAAATCGAGTTTATGCATATCAATGTCTTTGTAATTATCAATGAATCCATTTCTTTTTGGTTTATATATAGAATAATAAATACCATTAGAAACTCACATATCATTATAATGTCTCGAATTTAAATATGGTATATGATGTTCAATCTAATAATATTTATATTTATCAATTGAATTAAGATTTAACGATCATTAAATAAAAAATATATAAAACAAACAAATTAATGCGTTTTAAAAAACATGTCATTTTCTTATATCTAGGACAAAACATTTTAGTATTATTTTCTTATACATAGGACCACCACGTCCACTATTGCACACGTGTAAAGCCAAATCAAAATCTGGAAATGAAAGAAGCCAAATCAAAATTTGTTCCACCACAATTTTTAGAGGAAAATATTTTCAAAATCATAAAATCTCTTTCAATTTAAAAGTCAATTTATATTTTAAGACTATAATGTCAATTATAATAAATATAAGTAATTTAAATTATATATATATATATATATATATTTATATTTGTCTTTACAATTATCATTAAAAATTTATACAATGATCGAATTCAATTCAAAATGTGATGTATAATTTAACAATATTAATATCTATCAATTAAATTAAATTTAAAAACAATTTTATATTTATCTTACCTTAAAGATACTCTAGCCACCATTTTCTCATGCGTATAATTTTTTTTTCAATTTTTCTTTTTTTTCATGGTCAGCAACACTTCAAATAGGAGAAAGGATATTGAAAGGGGAGAAAATATATTGAAATATGTGTTTTTCTTTGCATATTTTCTTTTCTCCTCTTCCAAATATAGTATAAAATATTATCAATTTAAATATATGTAATATTTAAAATAAGGTATCATTATCATATAATTAATATTTGAAATTCTATTTAAAATGTTTTAAGAATTTATAAGGATTTGTTTCTTATTTAAAAAAATTTATTACAATTTAGCTTTTTATATATAATAACACATCTTATATTTCCGCAAATGCAAACATAAAAAAAAAATAATAATAAAAAAAAAAAATCATTAGAATGCAAGTCATACCCCATCATTTTGTTGTTAGTAGCTAAATGATGATTTCATTTGGCTATATGCATGAGCTTCGAAATTATTTGTAATAGTAACAGATAATTAAAAATTTATATTTTAATGAATAGATAAAATAAAATTATTAATAAGGCAAAATGATCTATGTAGCACCAACACTTCAAATTGAACGCTATTCAATATTATAAACGAATACAACACGTGTCATGTCATGTGGTATTCATGTATGAATGTGCTAGTACTTCATAGAACAAGGTAATATAAATGTCTTGTCACATGACAGTTATTAATCAAACTTTTTCTTTTATTTATTAGGATATTTGAATAATGTGGAAGCTACAATGTCAACAATTGATAGAGATGGTTGGCTATATACTGGAGATATTGTTTATTTTGATCAGAATGGATATTTACATTTGTGTGATCGCTTGAAAGACATGATCAAATACAAGGGCTTTCAGGTATCTAATTTTTCGTTTATTAACTAACTTTTTATAAAAAAAAAGTGATGATATATCAGTTCAATAAATAACAGCCTTTTTTTAAGTCACATAGAAATAATGTTGCTCTTATACAAATCAACCTCCAATCACGGACTCGTGCGAATGCTGAGTGTTTTCGCTAATTCGATCATGTAAAACTGATTATAGCTAAAAGTGGGTTGAGAGTAAAATGGTTTATGTTTGTATACAACTTATTTTTACTCAATTTGTATGCATTGTGCTCATGTATGACACATGATCTGTTACAGATTGCTCCAGCTGATTTAGAAGCTGTGTTAATTTTGCATCCTGAAATAGTTGATGTTGCTGTTACAGCGTAAGTATATCAATACTTCATTTATCCTTTCATAAAAAATGCAGTTGTATTTGTACGAACACTTCATGTTTTTATATAACCTCAAGTGCCAAGGATGAAGAAACTGGGGAGAAGGCTGGAAGTGTACTTACGTCGAAGCTTGTTATCGATTATGTCGCTGAGCAGGTTCTACTTGAATCAATGTCATAGTTTCTACTAGTATATTGGAATGGTTTTCACATTTTAACCATTTTTTTCTAGCAGGTTGCTCCATACAAGAAGGTTAGGAAAGTGGTCTTCACCGACAAGATACCGAGGTCTCCGACGGGGAAGATCCTCCGAAAGCAACTCACGAATTGCTTATCTTCTAAATCTAAACTCTGAGGCATTTTTTAGGCCTATATAGTGCGAACTGAAAAATTGCCTAAGAGGATACATAGTGGGTTGTCATAACATGAAAGTGGTCGACTATGGTTGTTTAAGTACTTGCATCATGAGTACTATTGAAGGAATGTAGAACATTGTGTCCTAAGATTAAGTTACCAAAATTCCTATGATGCACATCTTTTTATGTAATTGTGAATAACAGGAACTAGAAGTCCAAAAACCAGAAAAAGAAAAAAACTATCAATTACTCTGTCCTGTTCAATACACCTAATCTCTTATAGTAAGAGATCCTTGTAAGTGCAATTGAGAAATTACTTTCGAACAATAGATGCATAAAAATGCACAAGAAACGTTATATGTAAAATTATAATGCAATGATATTTTTGTATATTTTGGTTATAAGATTTCCTGAGCACACAAGAAGTTCATTTAAACTATGGCATTTAACATACACAAATGAAACAATTTGTCTACCATACTCAATGGGCTTTTCACCATTGATATAATAATATCAAACAATTCAATGACCTAGATGTAGGAAATGTTATCTTCTTGGTGAGTTTAGGTATCTGCAGAAAGGGTGTCCCACAAAAAAGTCATAACAATTATTCATTAGTGAATAATAATTTATCAATAGTTATGAAAAAGTTTAGTAATATAAGACGAGAATCCAGTTGTTAACCTAAAATCAAAGATATAATCCAGTAAAAAAAAACACAATATGATTATCAATACTTTGTAAAAAATGTAAGACAAATTAATGATAATTAAATAACTAGAGACAGAGGAACACCTTTGAAAAATATAAGACAAATTATTAAGAAAAACCTAGAGATTAATGAGTTGGAATGAGATATGTTATATGATAGAACGTTATGGCGTTGTTTGATCCATGTAATCGACCATACTCAGTGAAAAAAAGGTTGATTGTTGTTATTATTTTAATACTTAGATAAATTTGAACATTTCACCGTATTAACTTAATTCATTTATTAATATTAGATATGATTAATAACTGTATAAAATAATAAATAATCAGATGTGGGTTATCCGTGTGGTTGAAGGGTGTGTTGTAGAGAGGAGGAAGAAGAGAGGTTATTGAAGGAGACAAAAGGAAGACGAAGGAGATTGAAGGAAGACAATTGAAACAATTGAAGATGGGGAAGAAAGGTTATTGAAGTGCTTGTTGTGGAGAGGGAGACGAAGAGAGATTATCTAAGTGCTTGATGGTGGAGTCGCAGATTGTAGGGTATGATGGTGGAGGCACCGTTTCTGGGTTTCTGCTTTGCGTTTTTTCGTTTCTGAATTTCTGTGTTCTCTCCTTTCTGAGTTTCTCTGCATTTTCTGGCTTGTTTTTTCGTTTGAGTTTCAAGGTTTCTGTGATTCTGGGCTTCTGTGCTTTGAATGTGTAAGTTTTAGGTTTAATTAAGTGTAAGAAGGGTGGAAAATGATTCAGCCATTCTAAATAATATTTAAAGGAAGTGGGGTTAAATTATGTTGTAAAAAAATACGTTCATGGGTTAAATGTATTTCATGTTACTGGTAAGATTGGATAGTTTCTGTGAGTACATTTTTGTTTGTATGATACACAAATTGTTTGACTTGTGTAAGCTAGTCGTCTCCCATTTAAACACTAATATGAACTATAAGTAAAATTGTGCGAACCAAAAGCTAAATTAAACCATTATTGGTATTGAAGTGCAGCAATCCATGATTCCAATATTTTATCAATCTGCTAATAGAAAAATCAAATGTACTACAAAAAAGATTCATCAGCCACTGCATGTTAACAATACTGCATACATTTTCACTAAAGCATGCCACTTTGAATAGGCAAAACCTCAAAATATTATCACCTCTAACTCTACCACACAAACATATAAGAAAGATATTGTTCTGTAAGTTGCTCGTTCTGCAGGTTCTAAAATGTGAATGTGGCCAAACGATCGGAGTTAAAAAGAAAAACTTGTCCAGTCCACTTTCTGCAACTGGCAGCAACTTACAATGTTCTAACCACAAAAATTGAGCTTCTTCATTACTTTGGCGTAAGCCGCAGGGACAGTAGAAGGTAATCTCAATCTTCGCTTTGATATCTTTGACTGCAATATATACCAGAAATTCATCAATAACAAAAAGAGTAGACTACCCTGAGAAATATTTCATAATATCAAAATAAAAAATGCTAATTCACAAAAATTATAATGAGAGAAAGAGAAATCGAGAGAAGCAAAGTTAACTGCTAAGTCCCTCCCTCCCTGCCCACCTTGCGTATGCTAGATTGCTAGGTAGCAACATTGGTCTTAATATCTCAAATTTGAAGATTCTCATTTATCCAAATTCAATTTCTCCACGTCAGACATCAGTTAAAAACATGGGCGATGCTCATCTAACCTCCCACAATTCTCGGCATTATTCGGATTCTAGGATCCAGTTGTGAAAAAACTCAATCCGGTAGTGAAAAATGAGATAAATGATATTACCGGAAGCTCCAACCCTGTAGTGTTTTTTACACAATTTAAGTCAACGTTGGGGCTGGATAAGTAACCCCCTAAAAACATTGAAATAAGCTTTCTTTTGGTGCCAAATATTGTAGAGAAATAACCTACCCTTGAAAGCCTGGTTAATGTGAGGTAGAGCCTCTACATTAAATGGGAGTTTCTGAACTCACATCTAGCCGAGACTCAAGCTCCAGAGCCAACACACCCACTATTATTTTTGTTGTTTTAGAAGCACGGGCAGGCCACTATGGAGTGAATTTCTAAGACCAAATTCCCCCACTAAGTTTACAAGTTTAGTATAGCAGATATGACTTATGAATACTTTGTTTCCCCACTATGCATTGTGATTTTGCTCGTGTGAGTATTCTGAATTGTTTCCATTGAAATTCATAAGTCAGAAAATTGTATCGATAGAAGTTAGAAATCTGCCCATAAACTTCTCTCATGCTAGCTGACGAGATATAAATAAATACATAAATAAACCGTTAATCTAAAGTAAAACCATGCACTATCAGGTTAACAAATCATGCAAGATTTAGATAAAGTGTTTACATCATTGTTCTTAGGAAAGCGTTTGTACTTAATATATAGTTCTAAATCATATGAACCACACAAAAGAACTTGAAGCGGTTAGACAAAAGAAGTTTTGTCGATGGCGGGAGGCCAAAAGGCCGTCATATAAACATGCCATTGCAGCCTATGGCGCCACCATGGAGGCCATTCACAAATTGCCTATGGTGATGCCATGGCCACCACATAACAACACTGCAAGATGGGTCTGATAAGTTTTTAATGTACCTATAACAGAACTTATATATAGTGAGGATTTAAAAGGCAATGTATGTTTACTAGCGAACTGTTAGTGCTAACAAATTCCCTTTCTAACTCTTAACAATTAATGCCACCAATTCATACGTTCCTTAAAATCATTAACTTCAGAGTTTTGTATGGATTTTATGAAGAATAAAGTCGGCTTCTGTCTTTTCCTTTGAATACAAAATTAACATTTTTCACAATCATTATTAAGGAAGTTTAACACATACTAATACAGAAGTATACCACCCCCACATACGCAAAAAAATATTAGTATTTGATGTCAAGTAACCATATCATAGGAAAAAGGAATCATGGGGAAGCTGGTAGTATTCCCTGATAATGATCAGCCTTGTGCTGGCTGGTGCCATCTACCGAATAGCTCTAATCCATTATTTTGGTCATTGATAAATCATGTTAATAGCAATACTGACTACATAGTGCAACCATACCACATTGACCTATATCCTATACAGCATGCATACCCACAACAAATGCCCACTAATCACTACTTTGCATTTGATGTTTCCAAACGCTTATTAATACATTAAATACAAGTATATCATAATTATTGCCTTATAAACCCTGTCAATTTCACATCTGTGAATAACGCAACATGAGTTCTATTTTCTGCAAATGAAGTAAACCAAACTCACAATTTAGCTATTAGTCCTATTAAGTTAGAAATGTGCATTAATTGATAAACATGACATGTCTTCTCCGACAGAAATGTGCCACTGTTTTTCTGTTAAGTGTTTGACCTATTTATTTAACTATCTAAGAAATTCAGAATGTAAGGTACTATAAATCTTATAGGAAACCTGTTTAGGAAGGAAGCAGCCATTCATTGTGAATAACTGAATATGCTCAAGTTAACAACTCATTCAAGACGGATTTCGGTAATTTATTCACACCTCATGAATTATTGAGATGGGGGATATTGGTAACGAGTGATTGAATATAGTGTGATCTATTTATCACCAGCAGAACAATCTAATCACTGAAGTTTTCCAGGAAAAACCACACAGGAACTTGCATTTCAACAAAACCATCACATTATCATATGCCATAAATAAGAGCTTATTCTGTCCAAGGGAAAGAAAAATGAACCTTCAAATGAGCATTGTGACGTTTGCCCTCCCTCCAACGCCTAATGCTTCCATCATTCATTGGTCTGAACCTTAACTTGTAAGACCTGCTCCAAATATAGCAAAATCACTCGCTCCAAACCACAAAACACAAAAATAAATAAATAAATAAAATAAACGTCCACAACTCCAAATTGAGTAAATATCCAAGATTGTCCTTGAAATTGTAGTGTTGTATCGAACTAGTCCCCCACATTATCAGCATTCCAAAATGATTCCCAAAAATGCAAAATATTAATCAAGTTTGTCCTTCTGTCCGGATTTTTTATCATACATCCCTGACATTAATCACTTAGTTTCAAATTTGTCCCAATATTACCAACTTAATATTATTCTAGCCCTGCAAGTAGCAACATACAATCAAAATGTTTAAAATTTTGCAACTTTAGGTATCATTTTGAAATATCTATAATGTAAGGATGAGGACCACACTTTCAACAACCAATTTGGTTATTTATCCATTCCAAATTCCATACACACACACACACACACACTAAAAGAGTGTATATAACAGCAATAAAAATGAAACTAACGAATAAAATTTCATTTTGGTTTTCTTGATCTTGGAAACAACCGGAGTCATTGGCTTTCTTCTCTTCTTCCTTTCCCTCGACGATACATGCCGCACTTGAATCAACTATTCAATCACACAACAAATTCAAACATCTATCACAATAATAACAATCTCAATAACAAAACCAAAAAATAAGAAATCGAAGTGAAGTGACTTACAGAGGGAGAAAATGGAGAAGGTCGAGGTAGGTGGAGAGGCCAGGAAGAGAAATTAAAGGGATGACGAGAAGCGAAATGAAGTGGTTGCGGCGATGAGTGGTGGAGGAAACGACGAGATAACGGAAGAGGTAGTAGAGCTTGACGTGATTGAACGGCGAGACAGCGAAGCTTTGGGAGGAATCTCTGCATCATTGTTGCCATCGTCACTGGAACTAGATTTTGGCTATGGCGTTTTGCACTTTGCTCAATTCAACCAAACACATTCGATTCCAAAGTGCTTTTCTTTCTGTTTTTTTTTTTTTTGTTATTTCATTTTTTTTTCGTCAAATGTTATTTCATTTTAAGTTATTATTTTGTTTTTGGGCCGAGATGTATATGTATGTGGGGTATGGGCCTTTTTAATTAATATTTAGTTGGAATCCCAACCCCCATTTTCCTTAGTGCAAAACATACTTTTGGATTCTAACTTTTGATTGTGTATTTGAAGGTAGAGCGATCAATAAAGTCCTTTAAAAAAAAAAATTATTAAATCTTCAATATTAAACTCTTATTTAGATAAATTTTCTATCATATGTCCAATATTTTATTAATTGGGTTTTTTTTTAACCAAATTTTAAAATTTATTTTCCTCAGAAAAATATCAAAAAAAATCTAAAATATTTTTTTCTTGAAAAAATTTTAAATCATTTTTTTTCTTAAAAAATTGTGAAAAATCAAAAAATTCATTTTCTTGAAAAAAATCAAATATTTTTTTTGAATTAAATAAATTGAAAAAAAGAGCCCATAGACTCCACTAACCCCGCAAAATAAATAGTTAGTGAGCTTGTGCAATTGACACTTATACTTGAGGTAGGGATGCAAATATAGGGTCGAGATTTAACTCATTTTAAATCATCACTGATTCACTATACATGTATAATTGTGTGGTCGATATTGATTCTTCTCATTTGTTTTATATTACCTATGCTCCTTTTGAAAGATTGTTTTAAAGTTGTTTACATAAACCAATAACACTATTAAATTATATTAATTTTCATAAATAATTTTATATTTTCCTATATTATCTGAACTATTTATTATTTCAAAACACACCTATTTCTTGCTCTATAATAAATAAACATAGATAGTATTGAGAAAATAAATTTGAAAACGAATAATAAATAAATAATATTGTTTAAAAAAAAAAACGACTCTAACGAAAAGAGTAATTAATTGGCAATAGTGATTCTTCTAAAAGAGAATATGCAAGACAAGTTCAAACAATTGCAGCAAGTATAATGAACCAATAGATCAATGCCATCTACATCTACATAGTTAATTTACTAGTTTAGTTACGTTGATTCAATTAGTTTAACTAAGTTTTGTTAGATAGTTAGATTATATTCGGTATAGGCATGGCAACGGGGTGGAGGCGGATTTTGCCTCCTCCACACCTGCATCCGGCTAATCGGAGAAAACTCACACCTGCCCCCGTTTCATAGCAGATGTAAAATTTAGGCACTCATCCCCGCTTGCAACGAGACTCGGATTTTCCCGCCCGCACCCGCACCCGCACCCATTCATATATATAAAATTATAAATTTAAAAATTATATTTATTATAATAAAATAATTATTATTAAATATTAATAAAATTAAAAAATATTGTTTATATAAATAAAATTATAATTTTTAATATTTAAAAAAATATTAAATATATTCAATATGTATATGTATATAAAATTTAAAAATTAGAATAATATTACGAACGGGTTCAGGTGCAGTGCGGGATGGATATCACCACCCAAACCCGTTCCCGCCTCCGAATTTTAATGTCGAAAAAATCCGCACTCGCACCTAAATAAAACGGATTTTCTCCGTCCAAATCAAACGAATTCAGGTGGATACCCGCAGATGTAGATTTTAGTGTCATCCCTAATTCGGTTTCATATATTAAATGTTATTTTGTTAAAAATTTATTTCACATGGTACGATGTAAAAACTTAGCAATGGTGACAGTACAATTGCAGATTTCAGACTGTCTCATCTGTTACATATACACAGTTGGAGTCAAACTCAATTATTAACTCCATTATTAATTGTAATTTCAAACAAATGTCTTTCCAACAAAGAATTGTTTCAATCAAAGCACCTTCTGTCATCCATTACTACTTCAAAGTAGTTAAAGCATATTAACTACTCCAACCAACTACTTTCGTTATGAACACAAATAATTTCACTCTCTTGCATCATATGTATAAACACCATTTTCTTTAACCATATATAAATCAGATCAAGTCATTCCATTCATAGCAACAAAAAGATGTTTATGAGAAACAAATATGACAAAATACTATAACACAGTTACACATGTCAGAATCCAAATCCTCAACAGAGACTAACAATCAAAATAGAAAGAAAAAAAAACATAAAGCACGCTGCAACAACAGTAACCACATGAATTAATACACCTAAACTAAAATCAATCATACAATAAAATAAAATCCCCCTTCTTTTTTACTGTTGCATTGCATGCATTAACATCTCATTTGCAAAGAATTATATAACGCATAGACAATGTACCATGCACCACCATTCATCCATTCATTCATTAGTTTTTTTTTCTTATTAATGCAGTTAAATTCAAACTCGTGCCGCTTCTTTGGAATCTAAACCAGGAACAACAGCAGAACTTCTCTCACTATCGTCACTCACATTTCCTGCAGCAACAGCACCACCAGCATCACTTATATTTCCGAAAAGCAACACGACAATTCCGGCAATAGCAGTGCAAAAAGCGACTCCGAACGATGTCCTAATCCGCCCGGGTGCAACCGAACCAACTGTAAACCCGACACACAACCCTGCAGCTCTCATCCAAGCATACCATATTGAAAAAGCACCTTCTTTCCCTGATGGAGCACAATCCAACAACAAAACCCTACCAAAAGCGTGCAAAATACCAGTTGCTGTGCTCTGAATCGCGCCGAAAACAACCAAGTGCCCCCATTTCCAGTGACTGTGCCCGTAATAGAATCCAAACCCGGATGACATAAGTGATAAAATGAACCCAACAATCTGCATTTTCACTGAGTTCATCTTAATCAAGTGCAGCAAAGGTTGAAGAAGCGACAACGAAACGAGTGGGAAAAGGAAATAGGTTAACCAGAACAAAAGCAAGTGCAATGGCCTAATGCAAAGCTGACCAACAATGAAAATCACACCCCCCATGAAAATTGCCATCGTTGTAAACGACGAAAGGAAAACACCGGCTAGTCCACCAATAGCATGAGGATATTTGAAGATCGAAAAAGGGTGTAGCCTTGAAGAAAAGGAGATTGAATCAGTCGTTCTACTCGTAGCTGTAGCTAAATGCAAAATCCCGACAAGCCAAATTAGTCCACTGAAGATCGAAACAACCCAAAGACTCATAATATCACTTTTATTTTCGTCGAGTTCATGTATCATATGGTAAGTAAAAGCCGAAATCAATGCAGCACCGAAACAACCAGCAGCAGTAGCATGAAGCGAAAGACGCGCAGATACACCCTGTCGAATGAAAAACTGTGTTTTCTTAAGAGATGTTCCGGTGAAGGCGCGAATCATAAGGCCGAGATGTTGTGTGTGAGCAGCATTGGCGACTGTGCTGGCTGCAATTATGCCGGCGATGTAGGGAATGAAAATGGCAGTGACTTTGAAGAAACCTGCTGGGAGACAGAAGAAAACTCCTACACCTGTTGCTGCTACTGTTATGAGTTTTGGGAAATTTCCATCAAGGTGGAAGGAAAGGAAGCCAAGAATTGGTGCAGCTATGGCTAGACCTGTTGCCCAAGCAATTGATGTCCATTCCAATGCTGAAAATTTTGAACTTATGGTGTGGCCAGTGAGTTTGCTATACCTGCAAAATTCACCACATTAGTGCATTTTTAAATTACATGGTTAGAAAATAAAAAAAATACAAGTTTTTAGACTTTAACTTTCTTGAACAATCTGTATAAAAAATTTACCCGGTCAACACATCATGATCAATCATGTCTTACTTTGAAGTAGTTATAATAAAAGACGTTTCTAGTGATTTGACAGGTGATTGATTGACAATGTAAAATCTCGTTACACTGACATTGTATTATATATAAATTAGAGTTTAATTTGCATGCATCGAGAGTGTAAAATATTTTACAGTGTCAACACATCACAACAACTCGTTTGTTACTATAAAGATAGTTGCCAACTTGTCATATAAGTTAAACATTTTTTTAACATTAGATGATTATGTGTCTTGGGGTTTTTTTTTTTTGCTGAAATAAATCTAGGGACTTAAATTCTTGAAGAAAAATGTGTTTTTTAACTACTGGCATTGCCATTTATGAGTAAAAGAAAACTATCTCCATTTAAATTAGATGCTTTTAATTTTGAGAGAGATAGACTAATAAAATAAAAACATTAAAATAATAATTTATTATTTGTCAATTTTCATATGTTGATTAAATGGAGAGAATATGAACCCAATTTTAAGAGCACAAATTTTCATGCACATTAACGACCATTAAAGGAAAATCTGACGTGATTTTAATTAGAGCTTTGGAAACACGCATATTGCACATGGAAATCACTACTTTATTCTTGTTGTTTTACAAACGTTGAACTGTATCATCGTTTCAAAACATTGATTTATAAATGTGTGATAAGTAATTTCTAAAGGTTTCTTTTGGCAATATTTGTATTTTCACTGTTTTGTATAGTACGTTTTGTATAGTACTTGAAGAAAAAAAAAATAATGTACTCTCAAAATTATTAATTTTTTTTAAAACAAAAATATTTTATTTTATGTAGAAACAGCTTCATGTGTTGTCGGCACTGTAAATTGTCGTTAAGCATAGTATCACTACCAAAATAAGTTCCCTGCCGACAATGACTTAATAATTTAAATATTTCACATAACATATGGTTAAATGTTTTCAAAGGCAACAAAATTCAAATTTTAACTTTATTAAAGTAGTAGTACCATTTTTTTATTATGCTCTTAACTTTATTAAAAAAATATTAATAATTAAAAAAATACCTAGTGTAAATATTAAATATAAAATTTTGAAATAACATCTCTCAAGTGGAGTAGTGCGTAATTAAAGACATAACCGTTGTGGATATAATTTCAAAAGATGACAGATGATTTTCAGGAGAGTCCGACAAATATTTTTATACTCCCTAGGAGGAGATACATAGATAGATATCTTTCTCTCTCTTGTTTTTTTTTTGCCAATAGTTCAAGAAGATTGGTTTGTTTTTTTCTTATAAATAAATCAAAGGTTGAAATGAGAGCAAGGTTAATAAATAAGGTTGATGTCCGGTGGGTAATGAAAGTGGTTTTTGAAAAAAAAGGAATCTTAACCCTTGAGTAAGAGTAAAGTTGGATTGTAACAAAGCCACAAAGGACACACCTTTTCATGATTGTGAACTATAGTGGAACAAACGGCCCATTTAATTAAATTAAAACAAAAATAAAATCATATAATATGGAACCCTATGTTGAGTTTGTCACACACACAACACCTCTATTTTTTATAAATAAAAATAAAAAAATAATAATAATTTTTTTCTAATTTCCACCAAACCTTCACACCCCTTTCATGTCTACCCCCTATAACTTTTTCAAAAAATTTGAAATACCCACCAAATCACACAAACTAGGGTAGATCACTACTACAAAAAAAAACACAAAGTTAGGATTTTTATTTTTGAAAAAAATACATGTTGGTTGCCTACTTAGTCTAAGTGGAGTTATTTTTAGTGAATTTGGTCAAGTAAAAATGTATAAAAAATAAAAATATTAAAGGAAAATAAAAAAAATGTAAAAATACCTTCTTAGTAAACTTTGTCAAGAAAAAAAATAAAATAAAAAATATGTAGCAAAAATAGTAAAAGAACATAAGTTTAGAAAAACTTAGACTTACAAATGAAATTCCTTTTGAGAGCAATGAGAGCCAGGATGAGTCTTGTTCCATTCCTGAAGTGATTGAGTAGGTAGATTCTGAAGCTGACTTATAATGAGAGGGAAAACAACAGGAACAAGTACAGTTTGAACAAAGTAGAAGCAAAACTCATAAAGGTACCAACCCAAAACTTCAAATCTAGAGGGTTTTTCTCCAACTTCTTCATAACCATTATAAGCTTCTCTAGCTCTCAATATTTTGACAGCTCTGTTGTGTAAGTCAGTTGTTCCACCTCCTTTACCAATCTCTGTGGCAGCTTGTCCATGTCCATGGACACCACCTTCAGCTTCAACTGTTAACTCTTTCATTAGGTCAAGTTTGTTGGTTAGCAAAAGCAGGGGGTGTCAGAATGAGTAATGGTGAGAGGACAGTGTGTGTGTTTGGTTAATAAGAGAAGATGAAATGAAATAAAATAAAAAAGAGTGTAGTGAGTAAATGAGTGAGTATAGGGTGTGAAAGTGTGTAAATGAAACCTTTTAGGGCGTGAATGGAATTTCATAAGGGAAAGTCTATACACTTATTTATTAATGTGCTTAATATCATCATTATATGTTACTTTATTTTTCTTTTGGCCCTTCAAAATTTCTATAATAATGTAGGGACAATACTAATTAAAGGCGTTACGAAGAAAGGAAACGTCCTTCGGCTAGTGTCATCATGTTTCTTCTATGTGTAAAGCCCTCTCTTTTCTTTTTTATTATACTTCAAGGTTTCTTTTCATTTTACTCATTATTATTATTATATCATTATGTTTTAAATGCATTTTTTTATATATATAATGGTAAATTTCAAAAAAAAATTACAAATAGATAAATGTGAAGTATTGGATTCAAATATATAATATGATATTCAACTTAATAATATTAATTTGTCAGTTGATCTATGATTTAAAGATTATATACTATATATAAAATATTTTATTTTATTATCTAATTTATATATACTATTAATATAAATAAAAATTACAGTGTCAATCAATCACATCTAAAATATTTGACTTTTACTATAATTATTTTTAAGATTATAGATGTGATTGGTTGTGATGTACTTATAGTGTTAAACTTTCTAAATTGATAGTGATTTTTATTTTAAAAATGGAGTTCAATTTATTTTGTGCAAATTTAATTTAATTTTGATTTATACTATTTAGATAATTTCTCACTATATTTTTTTGTGTTATATCCAAAATGTCACGTGGTTTTGTCGAGTTAAAGAGTCGTGTGCTTTTGTAAAAGTGAATTCTTAAGAGCATATATAATGAGGTATTATAGGGGTTCATAGTAAGATGAAAGTGTATCTTTTTTTATATTTTTATAACGTGTTTGAAATATTTTTATGTTTTTGTGTTTGATTTAATTTTTAAGAGTTGATAGAACAAAAATCTATCATAGAATTCATTTAATTCTCTCTCTATTTTTGAAAAATTGAGAGGGGAGAAAATCAAAACAACATTAAAAAAAATATTTAAAATCTCTTTTCATTTAAACCAAACACAAGAACATTAAAAATATCTTCATTTTCTTGAATCAGTCATATTATTGTAGCAATTAAATACAACACTATTTCTTTTCATCGACCACTAGCAACCAATACATTAAAAAAAGTAAGGAGTATAAAAAAGTGTAATTTGTTTAAGAGTAGCATGATTTTTAACTATTGGATCAAAATATGTATATGTTACACAAGTATGACATAACGTTGAGAAAACCACTTACTAAAAGTGTATGAAACTTAAAATAATTTTTTAAAATTGACTATTGTAGAAGCTCTAACTCATTTTAATCAGTTAGAATCAAATTTTACAATATGATGATAAAAGTTTGGACGTTGAGATTGTGAAATAGTAATAGAAGAAAAATAATATTTTACATTTATAATTAGGTAATTAGTTTTTTTCAAAAGATATGTGAATTTAAGTTAATTGTTTAGAAAATATATTATACAATAAATATATTCTTTTGAGGAAAAATTTAAATACATTTTATCGGTATGATTCTTAAATTAAAATATATTTTTTATGATTATAACAAATATTAAAAAATTATGAATTTAAAAAAACTATAATTTATTAAATTAAGAATTATATAAATATCACTTAAAGAAATACACATAAATTTTATCTTAGAAATGGTGGAAGTTTATGAAGGGCGATTGCTTAGTGTTTATTGTTTGCACTCTGGTAGTTGCAAGATTGGGTAATTGAGATCGCAAAACTGTGGTTAACGCTATCCACACTGATTAATTTCGTGTAACTATTGCTTATTGTATGCAAATATTGAATTTCAGCCAAAACTACAAGGTAATATTTGTTATGAGGTAATTAGTGAACATATTAATTTATTATTTGATTAAATATATATTTTAGATTTGGATTTCTTGCTCTAAGTAACTGTATATTTGAGATATAATTGGTCGTTCGATTAAAATTAAATAATTTAAATTTAAGTTTAATACTTTAAATTATATAATTAAATATTGAATACGCGGATTTTCTGACTACATGAGTCCAAATTCCTATAATTCTTATGCTAGTCGCCAAATATTTTTTTTATCCTAGTGTAATAGTTGAACAACATTCTTTGGATGAAATAAATTGGTTTGTTTTTTTCTAAAAAAGAAAATTAATTATATTGATTAATCTCGTAAATTTATTAAATTACACATTAATTCTCATGAAAATAAAGTTTTGATAATTTGAAATTTGACCAAAATATAAGTAAAGTTTAATTAAAAATTATTTCAACAAGAATTTAAATTCAAATTTTCTCGAACAATTCATTTTCAACTAAAATTTAATATATTAATTTTGAAAGTGTATTTCATTCTTTTGTTTATATTTGACCCCTCGTAATATTAATAATAGCTTCACCACCGTTTATAATGACCATCCTTAGAGGTACTAGGCTAAAGAAATACTATGATACATCAAGTTAAAGAAAATGATAATATATATATATATAGTATACACACATGTAAAATGTAAAGAACATCAATTAATTTGTCTAAAGAAAATAAATAAAAGAACTCAACGAAATATGGTTTAGTGAAGCAATTTTAAATTTTGTTAGGCCAATTTTATGTAAATTTAAAAATAGATGTTGGGGGCTTTACTTTAGTCCCTTTGTGGCTTTATTGCACAAAAAATAATTGATGTAACGCATGCGCAAATGAATGGATTATACTTGAACATTTTTGGATGCTCAAACGGTCTGAAAATATTGGATACTCAAACGGCAACTATATGTCTATAGGCTTTGCTTGTTCGTTACAAATTAAAGTAGTTGTTGTAATACGGTGCAATATTCTGTCACCTTTTGCAAAGTTGAGACACAATTTACACAAGTATTATTTGAAATATTTGTGACCAGTTACACAACTTTGACAAATCTCACTTGATTGCTATACCAACAGAATTAAGTGTACAACTTTGGTACTGCATTGACTTTTTATAATCACGTAGAGTTACCATAATTTTATAAAGCGATGAGTTTATCGTTGAAGATAAAAGATGTGGTGATGCATTAAACGAGCGATGGTATGATGAAACAACAAATAAATCATAGTTACAGACGTAGTTTTGAAGGTTAATGGTGCTTGTTATATTGATTTGAGATAACTCAAGTTTAATTGTACCTTTGAACTATTCACAATTGAAATCATTACGTTGTTTTCAATTTGTTTCAACCATTTGAATATTATCACTCACAAGTTACTTTTGAATTTAGATTTACCGCAATACACTCACTATTTTTGGATAGTCTGATTAAAGATCGGACGGTTTTGATTTCAAGCTTGGGTTAGATTGGATTAATGACATGGAATTTTTTAACCAACTCACTAATGACACGTCACTTACACTTCATTAATGAAATAGCCACATAATCAAATTTGGAAGGGACCAAAAAAATCAATCAGTAGTAAAATAGGATGACCAAAGATCCAAATTTTGAAAAAGATGATCTAAAGATTAAATTTAGCAAAATAAGAGACCAAAAGTGCATTTAAATCATGTTTTCTTTCCTGTTACTGCTTTGAATATTGAAACTACTTACAAGAAGTTGTGGGCTTGGAAAGGACCTCACAAAATCCATGATTTCATGTGAATAGCGACCCACGACGTCTTTTGATTAACCATCGCTTAAGTAGATTAGGTGTGGGGGTCTAGGCCATTGAGATAACGACGAAGAGACCAACATTTCATGACTTGAGAGATTGCACTCTTGCAAACCAAATTTGGCAAAGGTTAGTGTCTCTTTTTATCACTAATTTATTTTCTTTGAATTAAATAGATTGGATCTTCAAGAATAAGACATATTGGGGGTCGAAGATATCAAAGATGATTGGCAAACTATTTTCATAGTAGTTTGTTGGTGTATTTTGGATGTGGAAGAATAAATCCAATTTTAAAGTAGACTTTCAACACCTTGTTGATCTTACCTTTGTGATTTGAGATGAATAGAGAGATATTATGAATAGCTAGAATATACATTTAAATGGGCATATTAGGTGCATGGACGCCATTTATGTTGCTAGAAAACTACAAGAAATAGATTTTAGAGGTGGCCAAAACTCGTTGCAAATACTACAAAATTGTTAATAGCGCAACTAAAAAGTTTGTGTTTTTTAGTTTGTTGTTGCTCGTTGCGGTAGTTGAAGTCTTGTATATTTGTGTTACTTCTATTTCGGTAGCGTCTCAAAAAATACTTTTGGAGCGGTTAAAATCGCAATCAAATGTTCTATTTTTTCTCAATATTTATTTTGTGGCAATTTAAATCATAGCTACTTTTATAAAATTCAAAAATCCTATTAAAAAAAAGGAAAATAAAAATTAAAGAAATTTATAAAAATATTTTTCAAATAATTAAAAAGGCTTCGTAAAAATGTTTGAAAATAATGGAAAAGCTTATTGAAAAATTTAGTAAGAAAATGTGCAAAGAAAAAAAGAGTAAAAGCCTTAGTAAAATTATGTGAAAAAAGAAAGAGTGAATAAATTTTTAAATCAAAAGAAAAGAAAGAATGAAAAAATTTGGTAAAAAAATTTATAAAAGAGAAGAAAGAGAGCATAGATTTAGAAAAGAAATGTGTGAATAAATTTCTATTTGAAAGTATTGGTGGGCTAGCGGCTTATGCCGCTTCTAAATTAAAATATCAATTTTTTTTTGCAACTGAATTGGTAGCAACGACTTTGATACTGCTGCAATTCTCTTATAAGTTGCAACGACATAAGGTGTTTTATTAGAAATTTTATTTCAAAAAAAGGTAATGATGACTAAAGTTGCCTTTATTGTTCCCAATGTCTAAGCACATATTTGTGAGTATTTAAATCGTATCTACTATTTTTTTAGTATAGTGAAGACTAAAACCGCAACTACTTTCATAGAAGTTGTTTTATACAACTTGTGGTGGGCAAAGCTGCCACTACTTTGTGAGGACTTATTGGTTGCAGCTAGTTTTCACAACTTTATCACCATTTTCATCTAGTGGGAGACCTCCAAAAGATTGGATGTAGTTGAACTATGATAGAGCTTTCATGGAGTCTTTTGATTTAGGGGGCTATGGAGAGCTTCTAAGGGACAAAAATGGTTAGTGACTTAAGGGTTGTATGGCGAATATAGGCACTTGTGACATTTTTCATGCAAAAATGTGGCATGTATATTTAAGGTTGTCTTAAACATTTTAGAAGTCGTCTTCTAATCTTAAAAATTCAGTCTTTAATAAATGAAAACACACTTAAAACTCAAAAGAAATCATTTTTTCTTTAAATTGTAAATATCATCAATAACAGAAAATAAATAAATGGTAAATAACACTAATAACATTGAAAATATGATTCTATTTTTTACGTTTCTTTGTTTTTTTTCAAAAAATTTGGACTATTTTTTCCCTAAAATCTAATTATGTTTCTGGATTTTGGGCTTTTTTTATTTATGGACTCTAAGTGTAGGGTGAACTTTTTATCTTTTAGCAATATTCCTTTTACCTTATATTACTCTTAAAAAATTTGAGCATTGTGCTTTTCTTCTGCCACCACAGGTCCATGACCAATCATATGTACATTATGATTAACTTGATGATATTGCCCACTCTTAACTATTACTTTAAAATAATAAATAGATTTAAATTATTTAAAATGTATAAAATAATCATTAAAACTAAAAGAAAAAAATAGTTGTGTTTAACATCTTAAATACTATATATACAAATATTAAAAAAAATATTTTAAAAAGATATACTGTAAAACTTACATATTCCAAATACAGATAAGAGAAATATTGAGAGTTCAAATTTAATCCTTAATACATCAAATGTCCCAAAAATATTTTACTATTGACAAAGATATATGCTCTTTTTTTAATAAAAAAAAAATATATATGAGCTTTTTTAACGACAAAGATTTAAATTTTAAAATAATAAACTTTTGATATTTTACTAAATAACAATTTGATTCATGATGTCTCCACATGAGCCTCATAAACCCATAAAATATAATATCACATAATATCTGAAATACAAATACCTCATAGACTAGGTAAATGCATAATATCATATATTTTAAAACCAAATACATAGATCTAATATTTAAGATTAAATTTAACACTATTTAGTAGAATAAAAGCGAAAATATATAATATAAATAAATAGAAAAATACTTGTGTATTTCTCTAATACTCTTTGTATTCATTAGAATTGGCCCATAAGGTAAGTATGACCTATTATAATGGATAACATTTTGAGCTTAAATGTCTTTTGCAGGTACTTAGTAACATTTACTATGTTATTAATTTTTTCGACTTATCGATTATTTTACCGAATAAACAAACGAGTCCGACCATAAAAAAGTTAAACAACTCAGCTACATTTGTAATAAAATTGTCACTATTTTCTTCTATTAATGCTTCTTCGTCTCTCTTATGATACAAGAATTAGATCCAACACATGTATATCTAACTATTCGTATAATAAAAATTGTAATTGAACTAACAAATCTAACTAATTTATAATTATTTATCCAACTCCTAATACTTCCATTTTAAGAGATTCAGAGTTTGTTTACCAAGGCTAAAAAACAAATTTATAGTGAATAATTTATAACATTTAAGACTTTAAACTAGAAAATTTATCTATTATTAACTAACTTATTTGTTAATAATTATTTTTAGTAATATGTAACTCGGACTAAAATGAGACAAATAAGCTTGTATTCAACGGATGATAACTCCCTCAGAAAATGCTTCAAAAGGTGCTTGCTATAATAATTATTAAAAAAAAAAAAGTTGTTGGTGTCAACCTCATGAGAAACAGGCTATGCTGTTGGCATGCGATTTGAAACAATTAAATTGTAGGCCGTAGCCCAACCAAACATGTGATCCATATACTAGATTAGGTTGTCAGGCCAACTTGTCATGTGGTTTAGATTTCACTCCAACAATATAAAATTGTCATTTGTTATTCTCCATTAGTTATAAATTAAATATCACATTAATAAAAAAATATTTTAAAATGAATGTTAGTAAGGTAATTTTGATTATTATTTATAATTGTATATTTCAATTAATGTTATTTATATAATTTTTTAAAAATATTAATTTTATTTTACATTTAAGTTTAATTGCAACTTTAGTCGTTATATTTTTATCAATTTACAAAATCGATCACTTTATTTAAATTTTTTTTAGTTTTAGTCACTCGTTCTGATTTTTTAACTGAAAAATAATTATATGATATATTTTAAATAATGTGACGTATGATACAATAATATAAAATGACTAACATCCATGAAATTACAATAAAATTCTTTAAAAACTTAACTTTCAAATTCATAAATTTATATTTTTTTAATTTAATTAATGATATATAAATAATTAATGCATATAAATAATTCAATATCATAAAATTGTATATCACGTCATTTAAAATATGTGAAATCGTCATTTTATTTAATTTAAAAATATGAGAAGAGCCAAAATTGTCATTTTTTAAAATAGAATAACCAATTATATGAATTGGTGAAAATAGATGAACCAATAGTACAATTAAACTTTACATTTATGATAAACTTTACATTTATGATAACAGATAATCACAAACAATTAACAAGTATATTTCTAATTATTAAATATATAGTTGTATGTTAAATCACAAACAATTAACAAGTATATTTCTAATTATTAGATATATAGTTGTATGTTAAGATAAACTTAAATGTCAATTCTAGACGATTAAACTAGTCAATAATGTATGGGGAAAGTAAAATAGTTGAATCAAACAATTATTATTCATCAATGTTAAATAATTATGTCAACTTTTTTAATACACATTTAGTTATAAAATATATATCTAATTCTTATCGTGAATTAATGAAGACATTTTATGCAATATAAACCTTGTGAGCAACATAAGATTGTTCATATTTCATTTATAAGAATATGTCGAAGTTAACACATGTCAAATTTATACATTTATAAGATTGTTCATATTTCTAAATTGAACAAGTTTGTTTATAAAAACAAAAAAGTATTTATATAAAAAAAAAAGAAATCAAATAGTAACTTAAAAATGCCTAGCACAACTTTTTGGGTTCTACACGTTATACTCCTCATTCTTCATGAATACATTACTTCACTTTTAAAGAGCATTTTCAAGAATTAATTACGGGGACAAAACAATATAAGTAAATTTCTTGTGTGTATCAACGGAAAATGGACCCACGACCAAAAGCAATAAAATCTAGGCATGCAAAAAAGTGAGCAGAAGACGTTAAAAAGTAAGTTAGAAAAGACACAACAAAATACTATTGGTCTTACTTAGATCTTGGAGGATTATTATTTCTTCACGGAATAAAAAGTCCTAATGGTTTATTTGATCAATATATAATTGATCATGTTATCATAACTTTGTTATTTATCAAAAGTCCACTTTACAAATTTCTCGTGTATTAAAAAATATATGCAGTTGTATTAAAAAAAAGGTATGTATTTAATTTTTCTATTTTATGCATAAATATTAAATAATTGTTTAATATAATTAAATGAGTTTAATTTTAATTTTTCACATTTTGATTTTGAGACACTTAGAGTGTATTAAATTAGAGGGGAGCAAAATCTTTTTAAAATACTTTTTACTACTTTTCAATTTTGAGAAGATTTGAAAGAGAGAAACGCTAGCGGACTAGAAATATTATTTATTACAATAAAAAAACAAGTATAATATTTTTTGTGTATGAATATTTAATTGGTCTTAGAAATAAAAATTAAATAATTTATAATATTTTAAGTTTTTATAATAAAGTGGGTGAAAATAATTTATAATATTTTTACATAAAAATCGTTTGACGTCTAACATAAAATAAAAAAAGTAGAGTGCATAAAAATATAAGAGAGAAATATAATAAAAACAAAAATTAAAGAAAAATAGAGAAATAATGCGAAAGCAACATATATTTTCTTTTATTATGAAATATAAAATATTTAAAAGTGTATTAAATTAAAAATAAATCTACCAATAAAAAAAGCTTGTGGGGAAAGAGCCCCGTCACCTCATGAATTAATCCATCTTTTTGGAGAAGAATTGAAAGTGAATTCATATGATTAAAAAAGAGATGACTTATAATTTTAATGTTTTAAGATCTTAAGTGAAATATGGTATCAAAATATTTTGATAGTATTAATTATTAGTTTTTTGTTTATAAATATTTTTTAAAATAAACTAATTATAAAGTCTTTATTATTAAATTTTATCGAGTCTTTATAAAATTTAAAAATTTAAGAATAAAATTAAAAATCATGACATATCCAAGCCACTAATGCTGAGATATTATACCTAAAGAAATAATTTTTTAATAAAAAAAAGTTATTACGAGAATATTTTTGATTCAAATAGAGTAAATGATACCAAATAAAGTATTAAAAGATATGAAAATAATTCAATTTAATATGGAATCAAAATAGTAATATGTAAAATCAAAGAAGATATTAATTCAACTTATAAGATTTGAGTTTCAATAAAAAATTAAAAGTCATAAAAGATTTGATTTTTTTCAAAAATGATAAAAAGATTTTATTTGAAATTAGGAATTGAGGCCTTTATATAAACCCTCGCAAACCCTTCATTCTGATCACAGTACACACATTCTCTTCTCTTCTTTGCGGCTAAGTTTAACGCAGCATTCTCTCCTTCAAGGTATAACTCTCTCTGATTTGATATGTTTTCAATATTCTCATTATCGATTCATAGGTTTTTTTAGCTATGTTTAGTTTAATCATGTTTTTTTGGATATTCTCATATCGGTTCATAGTGTATTCTATATCGATGACTTGAATCGTTCCTTTATTTAGTCTTCGTTGTATTGATCTGTATTGTTTTTATATTTTGGATTAAACTTATGTATTTTGATGCTATTAATTTTTTAGTATCAATTTTATCACTTAGAGTTTTCTGTAGCGATATACTTGATACATATTAGACACATAGCGATATACTTTTAGTATCCATGTATGTAGTATAAAGATGTTTTTTTTTTATTTTTTCTCCAAAAATTACTATTTTCTAAAAAAGAAATCCTAAATACCCTAATTTGAAAAAAATATACCAATGAATTACTATGAGTCTATGTTCTGCATTTTAAACGCATTTTACTATGAGTCATAGACCAAAGAAAAGAATGTGGACATGTTAAAATATTTGAACGTGCTGCAATGTTTAAACAACGTGTATTTTGGATTTTTTTACAGAAAAAGGGTTATATAGGAAAAAATTCTGTTAATTTTCAATCTAATGCTTGTATTTGTTGTGTATGCTTGATCTTGTGGAACATGCCCTGTGTTCCTCTTTTAATATTGTATTGTATAGTTGACATGGATTGTGCATTTTGATTGTCATAATGTTGATTTAAGACTGATATTTAATTTACTTATGTATTGTTTCCTTACTGTTTGTGTTCAAATTGCTGAAATTTTGTGATTTTAAGCTTTAGCAGTAATGGGTAAAGAGAAAGTTCACATCAACATTGTGGTCATTGGCCATGTCGACTCTGGGAAATCAACCACAACTGGTCACTTGATCTACAAGCTTGGGGGTATTGACAAGCGTGTCATTGAGAGGTTTGAGAAGGAAGCTGCTGAGATGAACAAGCGTTCATTCAAGTATGCTTGGGTTCTTGACAAGCTCAAGGCTGAGCGTGAAAGAGGTATCACAATTGACATTGCTCTTTGGAAGTTTGAGACAACTAAGTACTACTGCACTGTCATTGATGCCCCCGGACACAGGGATTTCATTAAGAACATGATTACTGGAACATCCCAAGCTGATTGTGCTGTCCTTATCATTGATTCCACAACTGGTGGTTTTGAAGCTGGTATTTCTAAGGATGGTCAGACCCGTGAACATGCTCTCCTTGCTTTCACCCTTGGTGTCAAGCAAATGATCTGCTGCTGCAACAAGGTATTTAGAGTTTTAGGCTTAATGCCCCTTTGATGGTGCATTTGTTTATTTATCTAGTTAATTTATACAAGTACTCATTGTTTGCTCTTTTTTGAACAGATGGATGCTACTACACCCAAGTACTCCAAGGCTAGGTATGATGAAATTGTGAAGGAAGTTTCATCCTATTTGAAGAAGGTTGGTTACAACCCAGAAAAAATTCCATTTGTTCCCATCTCTGGTTTTGAGGGAGATAACATGATTGAGCGCTCTACAAACCTTGACTGGTACAAGGGTCCAACCCTTCTTGAGGCCCTTGACCAAATCAATGAGCCTAAGAGGCCATCAGACAAGCCCCTCCGATTACCACTTCAAGATGTCTACAAGATTGGAGGAATTGGAACTGTGCCTGTGGGACGTGTTGAGACTGGTGTCTTGAAACCAGGATTTGTCGTGACTTTTGCACCAACTGGATTGGCAACTGAAGTCAAGTCTGTTGAGATGCATCACGAAGCTCTGACTGAGGCCCTTCCCGGTGACAATGTTGGATTTAATGTTAAGAATGTTGCTGTCAAGGATCTCAAGCGTGGTTATGTTGCATCAAACTCCAAGGATGACCCCGCCAAGGAGGCTGCTAACTTTACATTCCCAAGTTATCATCATGAATCACCCTGGGCAGATTGGAAACGGTTATGCCCCTGTTCTTGACTGCCACACCTCCCACATTGCTGTCAAGTTTGCTGAGCTTATTACCAAGATTGACAGGCGTTCTGGTAAGGAGATTGAGAAGGAGCCTAAATTCCTGAAGAATGGTGATGCTGGTCTTGTGAAGATGATTCCAACCAAACCCATGGTGGTTGAGACTTTTGCTGAGTATCCTCCTCTTGGGCGTTTTGCTGTTAGAGACATGCGTCAAACTGTGGCTGTGGGAGTCATCAAGAGTGTGGAGAAGAAGGAACCAAGTGGAGGAGGTAAGAAAACTATCTCAGCAGTGAAGAAGAAATGAATTGTGCATGATCATCTATATAGGGAAATCTGTTGGTGTGACTATAATAAATGGTTTGTTCTCAGTGGTACCTTTTCTCATTTAGTTACTTTGTTTAAGTCACCACCGTCGTCTCGCAGCTTTTGTTCACAGAACTGGGTTCTAGACCGACGGTGGCATGGCTATTTGGTGTTTATGTGAGAACACTTTTATTTGTGTTTCTTTTTATGCTTGGATTGTTGTGTTCATGTGAGAACACTTCTATTTTGTAAGCAACTGGATTGCTGGTTTGGTTTTGTTATATCGAGTTTGTGTTTATGTTTTTATTTTATGGTTTAAGTTTCAAAGTTATTGCTATTTCATTTATCTATATGGTAAGTTTTCGCGGGCACGATGCCTGATTGTTAAAGTATGCGCATATGTGGTATTAATCTGATAATTATGTAACGATTGGATTAGGTCGTGGGATGGATTTAATTACCATCAGTGTAGTTGAGTCTGTGCTACTATGGAGTAGAAACTTTCATACTAAATGGACAAAGTGAAAATTAAAATCAAAGGCTTAAATATAATTTTAATTCATCTATTTTGTCTCAATTAGCATTTAAGTTTTTCCATTTTCAAATATTTGCTTTTAGTTCCTCTTCTTTTGAAATCTCTGGTTTTTGTCCTTCTCAATCTATATATTGAGGTTGAATCTTGATCAATGAAAATTTTGAAATGTGTATGTTTGACAAAAAAAGTGAGGTGTATGTTCTATCTAATGACATAAAAACGAGTATTTATCTAGACAATATTTTATTATCAGATTTTATTGTTTTTGTAACAGATTAATAATTTTGATAAAATATAAATCAGTTTCTAAGAAAAAATCCTTATAGACATTGTGTTGTTATCGAGATATTATATAAGCATCTTTCATTTGTTATATTATCGAAATTCAGTCTCAAAATTTAAAAGCGAAAATCAGTTATATTAAAAATGTTGGGAGTATAAAATCATGGGACTAAAATCTAAAATTTAGAATTAAGATAATTAAAATAATAAATAAAATAAAATAGCATGACTAAAACTGTATTTGAATAAAGAAATTAAATAAATAAAAAACATAGTTTACAACAACAAATCAAAAAGTAATTTCAAAATGAAGAATTCTTAATTAGACAATAGGCAGACATTCTCAGTTTTTTTTACTGTTTGTTATTTAATAGATCTTTGAAATTTAGAAGTTTTTGTTGAGTTTCTCTTTGCTTCAAGGAAGAGAAATGGTTTATTGTCAATTTTTAATTTAAAATTATTTATTTAAATTGATATTTTTGTTTCTTTTTTATTTAAATAAGTGTTCTTTATACATATTTAGTTTTTCTTTTGTATTTTTCGTTTTAGTGCGACGTTTTTTTATTCATCACCTTACTGAGCCATTATTTTAATTTCTCAACTTCAATATATTGCAAATTTAATGAATGATTTTGTCATTGTCAACTTCACACAGTTCAATTTTATCATAATTAAATTTTTTATAATATTTATAAATATTTTGTCATTTTATATTATTACATTCATTTTTTTAATAAAAAGATGAATTTA
The DNA here is from genome assembly GCF_000331145.2 of Cicer arietinum. NCBI lineage: Eukaryota > Viridiplantae > Streptophyta > Magnoliopsida > Fabales > Fabaceae > Cicer > Cicer arietinum. Next base: position 7,957,657 of record NC_021167.2, on the reverse strand, counting down.
ATTTATATATATAAAAAAATATAAAAATTTCTTATCCATTAGATTTAATCAAATCACTTCTTATTTCACTTTAATGTTTTAATTAGATGTATATATAAAAAAGTTTTCGTGCATATTAAAATTTATCAATAAAAAATGTTACCTCGGATTGGTCGCCGAAATTTCCTCTAACATGTTCCTTAAACAATATAGGAGCTGCAATTTTCTACGAGGTGAGGTGAATTTGCATAAATTAAATTTATATTCCAATGCACCTATACAAACGATGTTTTTAGTATGTACAATACTATTTTAATAATCTTCAACATTGACATATATTAATTATTAGCATAAAACTTGCGTGACAATTATTTGAATCACTGTAACACCAATTATATAAACTCCATCCATCACCGTATTTGACGCTTTTCTTTTTGTTTTTGTTGCTTCTTACTTCATTGAGCCATTTTTTCTTTCTTTCTTTTTTTCTATTATATTATTATTATTATTGTATTTTTCACAACACCATTCCTCTGTTTTCTTCTAATCAATCATGTTCTGTTCTTCTGACTTCTTTGGTTTCTAGTTCAATTCCGATATGTTATGATTACTCATCAGATTCTGTTTTTTGTCTTGTGAAATTTATAGATATATTCTGTTATTTTCATTACCAAAAACATTGTCATTTGAAGATTTTCTGTTATTGGCTACATAGCAAAAGCTGCAAGTGAGTTTCATTTGAATTTGCCTTTAAGAAAAAGGGTTGCAAGTGAAGAATTGAAGATATATGATGGAGAGTGGTGGAGGAGGAGGAGGAGAAGGGTATGACGGGGTGGTGATGACGATGACAAGAGACCCGAAGCCGAGGCTCAGGTGGACAACCGATCTTCACGACCGGTTCGTCGACGCTGTCACAAAGCTTGGTGGCCCTGACAGTATGTACTATACTCTTCTTTGATTTGGTCTTCATAAAGTTTTTAAATTATAGTCATAGTCTCGAGTTTTAATTCTTAGTTAATTGTATTATTGGTCTTGTTGTGGTCGTATAGACATAAAAAAATTGAAGCATCGTAACTTAGATCGCAGTTACAGACCTTTATTTAAATTTTTTTGTATTGATATGTAATAAAAAAAGTTAATTTTTTTTTGGGTTAGAATTGACATTGGAAGAATGTGCAAATGACTAAATGTTCAATTAAAATCTATGGAGTTTTGGGCTAGTCCAATTTTGAAAGCTTATCATTTTAAATACTTTTTAACTAATGTCTTGATATTAATTTGAAATGGTGTTTTTGTTTGTGTTTAGAGGCAACTCCAAAGTCTGTTCTAAGGTTAATGGGATTGAAAGGTTTGACATTATATCATTTGAAGAGCCATTTACAGGTAACAACTAGCTTCTACACTTTTTCCTTTGCCTTTTTACATACACATGATAGATTAGTATGCAGAAAAAAAGTAGATTGATTTTGAAACAAATTATTTTATAAAATTGATTTTTGTTAATAGTAAATTGAAAATAAAATAATTTATATTTAAATATTTTTACGTAAGAGTGAGATGAATAACAATAATTTGAGGGTAAAAGTTTTGTTTAGATTTAGAGTAAAAAATAAATTATGTTTTTAAAGTTAATTATAGAGACAAAATTAATCATATGATAAAAGAATATACACATGTTGTGAGGTTGTGAGATTGTTAAAGTACTAATGATTGAATTTTTAGTCAATGTTGTAATTTATATTTTATTATTCTCTTAAGTGCTCCTCTCAATTCATAGAAGCTAGATTAGAATGCAAATTCTAAGATTCTATAAGTTAATTACATCATCATTAGTATAAGATTGGTACATTAAGATTGTGAAATATTTGAAGCAGAATTTCTAACTCATGTGCATGCTTTTCACTATTTTACTTATTATGCTATGCATTGACTTAAAAGTGCTCAAATTTGTATTCCCATCTATCTTTCATTGTATTGTTTTCTCCTAAAAATAATTAAAGAATTTCCATTTGGAGACATAAAATGGCATTTTGTGTTAACTTGCAGAAGTATAGACTTGGACAAGTACAGGCTCGAAAACAAAATGAAGAACAATACAAAGAGAATAACAGTGAGTCCATTACAAATTTTGACTACTTATCACTTTTTTTTTTTTTTTTTAATTACTTTTGGTTATTTACTTAACTAGAGCATAAAGTTTAATATTTTTTTTTAATAATATTCAATCCTTAATTTTTTTAAATTGTTTTTGTGTTTCAACTTTAGGATGTTCGTATGTAAATTTCAGTAACCATTCTTCAGGGACTAATACAACTTATGGAGGTGATAATGAAGGAAGGTATGTTAGAATTTAACCAATAATTTCACTTATTTTGTTTTATCTTAATAATTGTATGGATAATTATAATTGTCATGAGCCAAATTCTCATCTAAAACTTCTTGCCTATATAATTAATTAGCTTTTCAATTTTGCGTAAATGCAATTTATTGTATTTCCTAACTAGTTTACACAAACTATAATAGAGAAATCCCAATAGCAAAAGCACTAAGGCAACAAATTGAAGTTCAAAGAAGATTGGAAGAACAACTTGAGGTACTCTATCATTTTTTACTAACATAAATTTACTTATCATTCTTTCTAAATAAAAAATATAAAAAATTTATACTGACACGGTGTTGGGATAATTGTTAACTCGACTTTCTTCTAAAATTTGAATTTGAATTTAAATTTTGGAACTACTCATTTTAGAGATAGTGAGATTATGTATTAAAAAATTAAATGTCTTATTATTACTGATTTAATAATTAGTCCTATAACATGTTTAAAGAGTCTAAATAGTAGAGATGTCTCGAGTAGCCTACTAGAGATCAAAGACCTAATTATGGTGGTCGGGAAAGTAAAAGTAGTGCATTTCTAACCAAGTTAATTGTTCAATTCGAGAGAAACCTAAACTACTTTCTTGCCAATAGGTACAAAAGAAATTGCAAATGAGAATAGAGGTTCAAGGGAAGTATTTGCAGGCAGTGTTAGAGAAAGCACAAAGTAGTTTTTCTCAAGATGGACAAGGCAATGTTGAAGCATCAAAAGCTCAATTAGATGAATTCAACTTAGCTTTGTCAAATTTCATGGAAAATATGAATAATAAAGATAGTAAAGAAAACATAGTAGGCATGAGTGAATATTATGATAAGAATCATAGCTCATCTTTCAATTATCAAGAAGTACTAGGGGAAGAAGAAAAGAAGGATCTAAAACCTCAAGTTGAAGGGGGTTCAACACAGCTAGACTTAAACATCAAGGGTAATGAAGTTGCATATGCAAATGGAGCTGAAATGGAATCAAAGATGGTTTCATATAGGGTATACCATTTTTGAATTATCATATGCTTAAACATTGAGTTGAATTGAATATTCTACTTCCCTTACATATACTCCATAATTTTCACTTGGATAAATTGCATATTAGGATAACATGATAATCATCTATCCTATAATAGTTATTGTCTATATTTATATATATTTTATGTTAGAAGAGATGGTAAATACCACCATAAGTTGAACTATGATTTAACATTTATTTTTATATAAAAAATATGATCTCATATTAAATTAAAGACCATCATATTTTCAAATTATTTGAGTAAATATATTACATTCAAATGCAATTCTTAGATTTAATTTTGGACAACTAAAATTTAGTTCAAGAACTCAAGCTTCGTAAATGATACTATAGTGCATAAAATATTTATGTATGTCTACATTCTCCATTTCTAAACTCTTTCACCCTAACCACTAAACTAACATATTTTCTTTAGTAAAGAAAACTTTTCCACCTTAGATACTATGATGGAAACATGCCACTTGGATACTAAATCATTAAAATTGGTCCAATATAGCACACCTAATTATCATTATGTCTGTCTTTATGTTAATTAGATCTTAATCCGCGCGTTAAATAGATATATTTTAATTTAGTTAATTTAAGTGGGTTTTAAAAAAATCAATATGAAGTTTTATGTTCTAATTGTCAAATAATTATAGATATAGTAGTTATATCAATAATATATATTTATTTTTATCAATGTAATTTATAGAAGAAAAGTATCCAACAATAAAAGGCGGAAATATTTTAATTTATTTAATTTAAGTGGATTTAAAAAAAAATCAATATGAAATTTTATGTTCCAATTGTCAAATAATTATTGGTATAGTAGTTATATCAATAATATATATTCAATTTTATCAATGTAATTTATAGAAGAGAAGTACTCAATAATAAAAGACACATATAAATAGTCGAAATATATTTTAGAGGTAAATAAGAGAGACATTGTACTCTCAATTCATAAGAAGTTGAAGAAACTTATCATCTTAGAGAAACGAAAATGTGAAATTGATTAATGTAGACAAAAAAAAAATATTGAGTAATAATGTTAAATTAATGTGAAAGACGTTGGACAAACGTTATAACATAATGTGAGATTAATTTAGAAAATTTTGAGTAGATGTTATAAAATAATGTTTAAATAGGAGATATAGTATAAGATAGTGGATGAAAAACTTTCTATGAAATGTACACTTCTTGGCTGAGTTGGAAAATGTTTCCATATATAGAGTAAATAGTATGAGGTGTATGAGTCTATATATATATATATAGATAGATAGTCAATTTAGTATGAATTAAAAATAATAATAAAATTAATTAGAGACTAAATTTGAAAACTCTCAATTTTGTCAGACTAGATACATGTTTAATCTTTAATATTATAGATGAGATTTTATGTCTATTTAAAGTTTACAATTTCATAACTAAGATGAAAATAAACTAAAGGTAATAGAATTACAATGAATATATACAAGAGAATATAAAAGACTAAAATATCATTAATACTAATATATAGTAATATTATATAACAATATATATTATTATTCTTATTCTAATAAGTTTTGAATTTTGATTTTTGATGTTTTTAAGTGGAGATCTTTCTCGTCTTCTTCTTCACTATTAGCAACCATAAAGTAGAGAAATTGTGCTGCTTCTAGACAAATCAATAGGTACCATACCATCTGTAACACTTCATCTTTCTAAATATGTCTTTATTATTATTATTAGAAAATAAGATGAATGTGCTAATTTTTATGAAATTGTATGTGACAATAGTTTAGTAATAACATAATTTATTGAAAAAATATTCAATAAAATTTTTAGTATTTTTTTATACTTCTGATGATCACTTTTATAATTAATAGAATAATAGTTATAATAGGAATAATTAGTTTTATGCTATATATAATTTTAGAATGAAATATAATTAATTTTGTATAAGTAGAAGTTTGATTGAGTAGTGACTACTAAAATATTGTAGAGAGCTTAATAGAGAGTGCAGTATCAATCTTTCAATTAATGAATTAAAAGGAAATAAAAATTAAAAGAATAGAAATAGTGAGTGTGTGGGAGAGAAAGCATCCTAAATATGATATGATGAAGAGAAAAAAGGAAAAGAGAGAGAGAAAAAAAAAAGAAAAAGATAGTTAATGAGAGTGTAAGATGAGAAGAAAGGAAGAAAGAAAGAATCTATGAGTGGACGAAGAAGATGAATATGGAATAGGAAGAGCTAGGACACCAACAAAAAAGGGAGAAAAACATATAAATTCTCTTAAAACATCTCTTAGGTGTATTTAAGATTTTAAATTAATTTGAATGTTTGAGTAAGATGCATTTATTTCTTTCCCTTCTCTTGCATGTTAGGATAAATTTCTGATTTTATGACATAGAAAGAAGTTAATGGGTTCTAATTTTGGAAAAATATAATTCATGACTAGTTTCTATTTGATTTAATGCTTGCATGTAACTTTTGAGTGTAGTAGTCTAATTTATATTTGACATAGTGATAGGTATATAATATTGAATTGAAATTCTAATATGGATTAATTGAGTTTTGTATGTGATCATAATTGACTAATTTGGGTAAAAGATATAAATGGAAAGTTTAATCTTTCAGTCTCGTATAAACACCTTATCAATATTTTATTGATAACTTTCTCCATCGATGTCATATCACAATGATTCTTGAACCATTAAAAAGTAAACAAACTTCTCTTCAAAATAGAAAATTAGATCACTGAATTTCACTAATCATAGTAGGAGAAATTTGGGTTACAAGTTAGGTAATATTTATTGTCTTATTTTTGTACCTTCGCATGTTGTTTTCATAAATCGAACTAAATGGATATTTATAAACTAGACATATTAAGTTTTTTAACGAATGATCATTTGCTCAAATTGAATATCGTTTGATATTTTAATTAAATTATCAAAAGTTGGTGCATGTATCTTGAAAACGTGAATTTGTGGCTTTTTAGGGTAAAATCTCTTCTAATCATTTTCTTTGATATTCTTTTTCATAGTATATGGTTACTATAATGTGTTGTACTTAAGAATGCATAGTATTACATGATTGATAGATGTTTTATGACTTAAAATCACAAGGTTTTGCAAAATTGAATTTATGGTAGTGCACTTTATGTATTCATCCGTAGCATGAGAGTGACCATTGATAAATTTGATTTCTATATATTATATGCACATGTTTAATTTTGTAATGGAAGTCGATGATTAGTCGTAAGTGATGATTAATATATATATATATATATATATGGGAACTTTTATGGTGTATTTAAAAATTAACATATTTTGATATTATCAAATTAAATTATTAATAGTTGAATGAAATATCATCTATAAATGGGTTTGACCATATTTTAGATTTAAGATCACCACATTTTTAAGTTTTATCTTTTGGATCTATTTTGAAATAACATTTTTTGTTATGATTTTAATTAAAATTAAAAAATTTAATTATGGAAACAATTTATTTAATTACTTAGTCAAAATTAAATATATAAATGTATCGAAATTATTAATTTAATCAACTTTAATAGATTATATAGTAATGACTACATGGATAAATCAGAGAGAATTATTGGTCACCGATACATTTTTTCTAGTATTGTAGAACTTGTTTATATATATAGGGTTCATTCTTGTTAATTGAACTCTCCGTCTTTATACGACGAAAACGAGGCGTAAACGAGGGTAAGTGGAGCACCACTTATAAACTTAATTGTGTACAATCTTACCAAAAGAAGTTACTCAAGTAGAGGATATTGGATAAAACCAATGTAATCTTTATGATTTATTTGTTGAGTAGAGTTTAAGTCATGAGATTACTTATGTCTAGTGATGTAAATTGTTTTAAAGGATTGAGGTAGAAGAGGAATTTGAGTATAGTTACAAATAAGTAGTATTTTATTAAATTCAAACATAATTTATCGAGAGGATTTTTCATGCTTAACACATCAGTGTGGCTGAGAAACATATTTGATTGTTTTATTAAATATATGTTACTGAGTTTTATGTTCACGTGTCGCAGGTGATTTTTTCTAGGTAACAAGCAAACTTTGAAAGTCCGAGTAGTATCTGAATTGTTCACCAGTCTTTCAGTGTCATGAGTCAAAGTCAAATCACATCTTGAGTTTATATATATTTGTTACTGAGTTTTATGCTCACAGTATAGAAGAAATATTTTCTAGGTAACAAGTAAACTTTAAAAGTCTAATGAGTGTCTTGATTGTTTATCAGCCCTTCAGTGTCATGAGTCAGTCATATCACATCCTGAGTTTACATTAGAGTTTATAGTTTAATTAAGTTTTATTTGAAGGTTATTAAAAGTCGTAAATACTTTATTATTATAAGTTATTTCAAAAATTTGTAAATAATTCTTATTCAAAAATCAAAATTTAGTTTATCCGCATTATTTTACTAAATTTTTCTCAAGATTCATTGTTAAATTTTAGGCTTACACCAACTTTGTGTGTTCACCATCAAATTAGGAAGTAAATATTGAAGATGAGATCAATAGCAGTGAGTTAAGGAGAGAGCAAAAGTAAGTGATAATCTTTAGAGATATGAAATTTCACTTATAAAGGGTAAAATTGTCTCAAAAATATTGTACTATATCGTACATTTTCTCCAGTATTATAAGTATACTCCTTTATAAAATACGCTAACACACAAAAATAAATAAGAGCATACCTCTGCATCAATAGTTTCATCAAAAAACTATGTTCATATTTGATTTCATAGTGGAATTGACACAATTACAACTACTTGTTGCAATTTTGGTAATGCTACATTAAATAGTTTTATTATTTTTTTATAATACAGTGTCATTTTGCCGATCACCTTTTGAAATCATACATACACTTATTTTACTTTTGTGTGTTATATTGTCAATAGTGGAAGACTCATCTACATGATAGAGAGTAGGGCTAGACAAATTGAAGATATCCGACCCAATCTGATCGACCCGCTAAAGAAAAATGATGATTTGGTGGTTGTAACGGGTGGGGCGCGTGACGTGGACGATTTTGATTGGGTCTGTACAAATGGGTTCGTAAGTTTTGTTTTTTCCTTCTTGCTCTCTTTCACTTTCTCGTTTTCATATATGAAACTCGAAACCTAGTCTCCTTTCCATCTTAAATCTCCACCTTTCTCTATTACGTTTTAAATTTCAGTAGAGTTTTACATTCTTAAACTTATACAAACAATGATTTGGTTGTGTTTTTCTTTGTATTCTAAACCGTACAACGTTTGAAGTGAATGACTGAAAATAGATGAACAAGATTTGAAAGGTTAATTCTCTCAAAATCAAACTCTAGTATCATTTAAATCTTATTATTCTCCTCTCTATTTTTTACATTTTTATTTTTATTTCAATATTAGGATTTACAATTTGGAACTTATACTAATTTGTTTATATTTTTTCTTTTTATTGTAAATAAATCAAAAGACACTTAAAATTTGAAGGTTTGGAGACTAATAGAGCAACACCATTTTGAAGGTTAGTTCTATAATTTTTGATTGCGTGCTTTTAATTTTTTTAGTACAGATTGTATTATTAATGTATTAGCTTTTTTGTTTTCATCTTTTTTCTAAGTTCTAATTTGTTTATATTTGTCTTTTTCTTTATTTACATACGCTGAACTTGATTAACTTGGAGGGTTATTTTGAAAACAAAAGAAGATATTATCTTGTTAATTTTTTTTTATTGTGCTTTCGTGATATTTAATTATTAACTCCATAGTGTAATAAAAAATTATTTTATGATTAGTGATTAGAGATTTCTTTTTATATGAAGTTATGATTGCTTCTAACTCTAGTTAAGATTAAGGATTTCAACTTGCTCTTTTATGGTTGCTTCTAATTATAATCAGGATTAAGGTTTCATATTGTTTTGTGTCTAAAATAGGTGTTTTAATTTTTATTTTATGATTTAGGTTTAACTTTTAAGTATAACAAGTCTCTATATTTTTGAAGATCTATACATGATTTTTCAATTGAAATTTTGTCATTAACTCTAGTTTTTCTAAGGCTGATATTTTCTTTTTTATTTTATAATGTATGGTTTAGATTCTAATTATAACTAATTTGTAAATTTGTGAAGAACTATCAATATTGAAGCAACTTTAAAAAATTATTTTCTAATATTTTATTGGTTTCTAAGTGTGATTATTTAAAATTAGGTTATAGTTTATGAATTTAATAAGACTCTAATTTCTTTTAGGAGAATCAATTTTGTGATTATTTAAAATTAGGTTATAGTTTATGAATTTAATAAGACTCTAATTTCTTTTAAGAGAATCAATTTTTTAATTGTAGTAGTAGATTTGCTTCCTCTGTTTAATTTTTTACTCTTTTGAAGCTCTTTATGGGTTCTTTTTAAAATTTTGTGGATTCTTACCAAAACTTATAGTTTACGGGTTCTTTTAAATTTTTATATGGGATCTTGTAGAATAAAAAAAAAATCATTTTTTTTTAATAAAAAATTAACTCTTTTAAATTTCTTAACACATGACGTTTTCTGAGATATCGAAGATTACTATAACATGTGACATTTTTTGCTCACAAATATTAAATAAAATATTAAATAATTTATTATAATTTTATAAGTCATTCGTTTTCAATGAACCACATATTTTTATAGAGGATCAACAAGTTTCAGAGGAACGTCCATAATTACAACAAGAAGGACAACAACTCAATCATAGCCACTTGGTTGTGTTTGAGTATGTTTTAATTATTAATTGTAAGTTAATTATATAAATTTATTTACTTGCTGTATTTAATAATTTTCCAATATATACTAATGAAATGTTTTATTTAATTACATATAATTTTGAAACTATATTATTTTTTGAACTCTAATATGATACTTATTTGGAGTTGGGCCAATAATTTTTCATGGAGGATCAACAAGTTTCAAAGTAACGTCCATAGTTACAATAAGAAGGACAACAACTCAATCACAACCACTTAGTTGTGTTTTAGTTGTTTTAATTATTAATTGTAAGTTAATTATATAAATTTATTTGTTTGTTGTATTTAATAATTTTTCAATGTGTATGAATGAAATGTTTCATTCAGTGGCATACAATTTTGAAACTATATTATTTTTTGAACTCCAATATGATACTTATTTGGAGTTGGGTCAACACATACCCTTCACCATTTTTTGGCTTACTGCCATGATGAAATATTTTGGAGATGGTTTGAAATATTTGATTGGAGGCCAAAGACTTGGTAGGTTCACTTTGTTAGTTGTTATGTTTTGATCTTTTATTTATGACATTGTTTTTAATGTTATAGAATACTATTTGATTGTATTCAATTTTAATGTCACTGTTATGACTATTGGACTTCATCTTGCTTTTATGTTGTGTTGTTGCGCCGAATAATGCTTGTAAACCACCGGTTTAATATATATCTAGAAGGAGTTTATGACCCATCAATTTGTTCATAGATGTTTTTCACTCTGGAGCTAGAAAAATTGAGTACTAATCTTCTCCTTGAAAACAATTGTAGTGTTGTTGTTTTAATTATGCCACTTAATATGATCTCTTCTTTTATGCAGAAAGTTCGTTTTGGTTGTGAAAGCTGGTGATTCTGAATTACAACCCCTTATTAATTTGTTGTCCCATTTAAATTTTTCAACTTTTAGGGTTGTAATTTAAAATATTCACAATTGCATTTTGTATATCATTTAGGTGTAAAGGTTGTGTTGTGATCTTATATGATTCATATCATGTTTGTTGCCAACAAATTGATGTTTTCCTTGCTAAGACTGAAAATTTATAAATATGTCAGTTTTAGCCCTTACTTATGGCAGCTTAATGTTTTCCTTGCTAAGACCGTGCATATACAATTATGTCAATTTTAGCCATTACTTGTGACACCTTGTGATGTTGGTTGGGTTAAATTGTTAATATAGTATATTTATGTTTTATGTTTAATATTTAAATTTTGAGAATTGTGTATATCTATTGCTCATATGATTTTATAATGTTTTTGTACCACAAGAAAACAAAAGGAATAAAAGGAAAAATGGACCCCACGAACAAAAGGAATAAAATCTAGGCATGCAAAAAAGTGAGTAGAAGATATTAAAAAGTAAGTTAAAAAAAACACAAGAAAACACAATTGATCTTACTTAGATCTTGAAGGATTATTATTTCTTCACAGAATAAACAATCCTAATTCTTTGTTTTGTTCGTAAGTGAAGCAAAAAAAGATAAAATAAAAACGAAAATATAAAATAAAATAGAGGAAAAGGGTGGACTCACATGATGTTAAGATTGATTAAGAGAAATGATAAGGAAAGATGGAAGTTTGGTGCAATGAACATATATATATATATACTTCTTCCTTATTAGATCAATATATAATTGATTATGTTATAATGACTTTGTTCTTTATCAAAAGTCCATTTTACAAATTTCTAGTATATTAAAAAATATATGCTATTAGAAAAAGGTATATGATGTATTTAATTTAGCTATTTTGTGCATGAATATTTTTAAAATAATTTTTTTAATGTTAATAAATTTAATTTTGATTTTTTATATTTTGAGACACTTAGAGTGATTAAAAATTAGAACAAAGCAAAATTCTCTTAAAATAGTTTTTGCTCCTCTTCAATTTTAAAAAGTTTGGATGAGTGAGGAGTACCGGCGAATTAGAAATATTATTTATTGCAGTCAAGAAAATAGATATAATATATTTTATAAAAGAAAAATATAAAATAAAGGCTCAAACTTTTTTTAATTAAAAAGAACATGAATATTTAATTGGTCTTGAAAATTTAAAAAAATAATAACTAATAATATTATAATTTTTTATAATTAAGTGAGTGAAAATAATCTATAATATTTTCACATAAAAAACGTTTGATCTAACGTTAAAAAAAATGTAGAGCGTATAAAAATATATCAGAAAAATATAACAAAAGAAAAAAAAAATAGAGAAATGGTGGTGGAAGCAACGTCTATTATTTATTGTGAAATATAAAATATTTAAAAGTATATTAAATTAAAAGAAATTCTATCAATAAAAAAAGTTTGTGGAGAAAAAAACCCCTTACCTCGGAAATGAATAAACCTTTTAGGGGAATGAGTAAAAGTGAATTCATATAATGACAAAATATTTTGATGGTATTACTATTAGTTATTAGTTTTCAATTTATAAATATTTTTTGAAATGAATTAGTTATAAATTCTTCATTATTAAATTTTATCGAGTCTTTATAAAATTTAAAAGTTCTAGAATAAAAATATAAATCATGACCTGCCCAAGTCACTAATGCTGGGATTTTAGAACTAAACAAATCATTTTTAATAACGAAAAAAATCTTCTAGTGAAATAATTTCTGACACTATTAGTTTTTCAGAAAAAGAAACCTATCACGAGAATATTTTTGACTTTCACTAGAGAGTAAATTGTACTAAAAAAGTATTAAAAGATACGAAAATAATTTAATTTAATATGGAATCAAAATAATGATATTTAAAATCAAAGAAGGTATTAAATCAACTAATAAGATTTGAGTTTTAATAAAAAATTAAAAATCATAAAAAGATTTTAATATTTTTTGTCAAAAATAAAGATTTTAATTTTTTTGTCAAAAATAAAAAAGATATTATTTGAAATTAGTAATTGAGGCCTTTATATAAACTTTGCAAACCCTTCATTCTCATCACAGTACACACATTCTCTTCTCTTCTTTGCGGCTAGTTTTAAAGCTCCTTCAAGGTAAAACTCTCTCTCATTTTCTATCTTTTTGATATTCATAGTTTTTTTTGGCAATGTTTAGTTTAATCATGGTTTTTTCGATATTCTTATAACGATTTATAATGTATTTGAATCGTACCTTTATTTAGTCTTCCTTGATCGTGATGTTTTTTAATCTTTTATTTTGTATTAAACTAATGTACTCTGATACATATTTGACATATAGTGCACATCCTTGTATTAGACATGTTATTTTTTGTTTTTTTCCCCAAAAATCACTTTTTTTCTAATAATAATAATAATAATAATAATAATAATAATAATAATAATAATAATAATAATAATAATAATAATAATAAT
>NC_021167.2:7940100-7943962 GCF_000331145.2 Cicer arietinum | reverse complement strand
TTGGTGGCTAATGAAGTTATAGATGAAGCACGGACGAGGAAAAATGAGTTAATATTGTTCAAAGTTGATTTTGAGAAGACTTATGATTCGATGGAGTGGAATTATTTAGATATGGTGTTGAAGTCTATGAAGTTACTAGTAAAATGGAGGTGTTGGATATTGGAGTGTCTGAGCTCGACTTTGGTCAATGGATGTCCAATAGAGGAGTTCTCTTAGAAGCAGACTCTTAGAAAAGGGGATCCACTTTCTCCATTTTTTTTGTTGCCGCTGGCTTCTGAAGGACTAAGTTCTCTGTTGAGTTCTTTAGTGGAATTTGGATAAATTATAATATGGGTGACGACTCAAATTTTAGAGTCTCTCATTTGCAGTTTTTCGATGATACACTTATCATGGGTGAGAAGAAATGGTCTAATATAAGATCTATTAAATCCAACCTACTGCTTTTGAATTGACTTCAGGTCTAAAGGTTAATTTTTACAAAAGTCTTCTGATTGGTGAGAATGTTAATGAATCATGGCTTGCAAAGGAAACTGAGTTATTGAATTGCAAAGTTCAAAAGATTATGTTTAAATACCTTGAATTACTTATTGGTGACAATCCGAGAAAGCTATCATTTTGGAATTCTACGATTGAAAAAACTCTAAGAAGGTTGTCTAGATGGAGGAACTTCAATTCATCTATGGGTGGTAGTTAGGAGGCCCGCAAGGTTCATTGAGTCAAGTGAGATAGAATTTATTGTGAGTGTGAGCAAGGTGGACATGGTGTGCATAATATGTGTGTGTTCAATGTGGTGTTTTTAGATAAATGGTATTGGAGGCTTAAAACGGATACTAATGGGTCGTGGTTTAAGGTTTTTTCTTGTAAGTATGGTTATTTGAATGAAGTAGTGGGAGGCGGTACTTCTCGAGATTCAATGTGGTGGAAGGATATTAGGTGTCTAGAGGTTCGAGGTGGGGGTAGTTATAAACAGTGGTTCTCATACAACTTAGTAAGAAAAGAAGGTAATGATGAGGATACTTTGTTTTGGTATGACATGTGGTAGGTAGGCGAGCCTTTACGTAGTAGGTTTAGTCGGTTGTTTGGAGTGGTGTGTGACATTTTTATAATAGTGGCAAAAATGCTTAGATTGGGGTGGGAAGTTGGGGGGGACGTCGTAGTCTGTTTCAATGGGAAGAGAAGTTGGCGGAAGAGTGTGCTTTGTTGCTTGTTAATGTTCATTTGTAGGATCGAGTTGAGGATCTCTGGCAATGAAAAAGTACTACGTGCAAAGTGTACTCTCTGAAAAATGTTTATCAATCTTATGTGGTTAACGTGTATGTGAACTATATTAAAAATGAGTCATATTATATTTAGACAAGAAAAGTACAACATTATTGAGGCGACATAACATGTTAAACTACTATGTTGATAATAGTTTTATTGTAAAGGAAATACTTTTGTGTATGACTTTAATCAATGGTGGTCTAACCCAATTCATGATTTGATCTAGTTTTTTGTGATTTTTCGAGTTGTTTTTTATGTGTAGATGTGATTTTATTCTTCAAACTCTCTTTGTTTTGTTGTTTGATTATGTTTTGTTAACTTTTTTATTTTATATATTCTTATTCTTTGCACATATTGTGCTTTAAATTTTATTTATTTTAACATATTATTTAATTGTTTAAATAATAATAAAATAATATATAAAAAAACCTACCAAACTACTAACTATCAAACAAACACCGCCACCGCACCATCTTCATATAAATTAATTAATTAATAGATATGGAAAAACATAAAATTAAACTTAAGATATATACTAGGAAAAGGATGAATTATGAAAACTCTTTGTGTTGGTTTTTTTAAAATTGTCGATGTAGAATAGTACAAAAACGACTTCGAATTTCAACATGTCTTTTTCTGTTAAATTCAAGTGATCGATGCATGCTATCCTTTTCTTCTTGACAAGATCAGTGCTATAAAAAAAGCGTTGCTATATTTGTATGAAGATTGATTTAAAAATGAAATTCTTGTTTCAAGGATCCAACCCCGAAATCTATTTCCACTTTTCTATGAAGCAAGGAGGTTCTTGGTGTGCGGAAGCAACATCTCAAATGTTTTAAGACAACAAAAATTTTTGACATGATGACTCTTCATCATATGCATATTTTTATTGTTTTTAGTCTTATTTATCTTTAATCATTAGTTAATTTAAAGAGTTATTTGATATATATTGTTTATTTTAGCTCTTTGATTTAATGAAATATTTATGTTATTATTTCCTTGATTAAGTAAGGATTTTTCGGAGTTTTGTGTTGTTACTTTGTTTTAGTGCAGTGCTGAATTTTGGTGAGAAATCAATATGACATATGTAGAGTATTTCAGTAATATCTGAAGTTGTAGATGTTCAATTGGAGTCAAACCAAGAGCAAATGAAAGCTAAGATCCATAGCTACAACTTTCATGAAGACACCGAAACCAAATTCAGACTCGAAAGAGGAGAAAAATGCAATATACGTCGGACAATAGATGATGTGCGCCTGAAGCGCGCCAAACGAGCCTGAGGCGCGTTCCCAGCCGTTCAGCACTGTCCAGGCGCGCCTGAAGCGCGTTTTCTGCGCCTGGGCACATTTCCGGACCAGTAACACTGTCTAGGCGCGCCTGGAGCGTGTTTCCTGCGCCTGGAGCGCGCGACGCGCATCAGCATGCATAAAAACGCAATTTTTCACTGTTTTAGGGATCTTTTTTACTATTGGGAAGTTGAGAGACTTGTGCCCTAGCTTCGAAACTCAAAGAAGGCCGTATCTAACGCGATTGAAGCAGTTTTATCAAGAATCATTCCTGAATTTTTCTAGTAATTCTTCTCTAATCTCTATCTTTTATATCTCTGTCACGAGTAACTAAACCCTTTTTGTTAGGGATGAGTGTAACAAGACAAAACCCTTATATTTATGATTTGATTTCTAGTTATATGAATGAGTTTATTGAATTATTTTTCTCATCTCTGTACTTAATGTTTTTTATTGTTTGATCAACATTAAAATGTTCTACGATTTGTATTTTGAAACGGAAGTGGACTTTACGAATGTTTGATATGAGAAATTCATGAATTTGTAGTCTAGATATAGATACAGGTCATGAAACCAATTATATTACTTGCAAAGAAATAATTTACAAAAGAATTTCTATACGGTAATGCTTAATTCTAATCTTAAATCTACTAAGGAATTAGGGGTTACTTTGGAATTAAAGGTTCTGTCACTAAGACATTAGGGCAAGAATAATAAAGAGAATTCGGTAATAATTCAATAAAGGAATTCAGTAACTAGGATCAAATTAGACACCAAGGTTGGATTCAAAATGAAACTCATCCCTAACATTTTTCTTATTATAAAAGGTCAATTTTATTACTGTTAATTTTAAATATTATTTCAATCAATTCGGAAACTTTTTGTTCAATTTAGTAATTAAATATAATTCGATAGTAAAACACAATCCTTGAGTTCAACACTCGGTACTACCATTTTATTATTACTTGCAACGATTCAGTAAACTTGCTGAAACGCTATCAAGTTTTTGGCGCTGTTGCCGGGGATCGCCATATCACTATTGAATTTAATTTATTAACTTAATTGAAATTTTTTGCTCTGCAATAAATTTTTTTATTTTATTTTATTTTATTTATTTGTTGAACTTGCTAATGTCATGTCTAGTGGTTTGTCTCTTCTTTGTTTGAGATAACTATTCGTTGTAGAGCATGGAAGATTATACTGATGATATTCTACTGCAATTATATGAAGAGTGTGATACTTGTCTTATATCGGGTATATGTCACATGATTGAGGGGAAAATCTTAAGCTATACATTTTTAAAATATCACCCT
>NC_021167.2:7937787-7939411 GCF_000331145.2 Cicer arietinum | reverse complement strand
AAAATAATGTGAAAACTCCAAAATTGAAAAGTTTAATGACAAAAAATTAACACGGTAAAAATTGTTACAACACATAGACTTCTCTCATTCTCCAATGACCCCTAGTATACATGCATTCTACAAAATTAATATTTAAACTACATATCACAATACTCAAACATAAAAGTGCAAGAGAAAAGAAAAGAATCAAATATAAGGTTAAAGTGTTTATGACCCACGTGAATTGTAATGAAAAATAGAGTCTTGAAGTACATATTCCTTTACAATTTCAAATAATATAAGAGTTTTTGAATTCTTCAATTTCAACCAAATCCATCAATCTCCACCTTGATTGAAACTGGTGCATCTTTATTTTTCATCGTTGACGCTGAAAATCGTAGTTCAAAAAAACTATCATACTCCACCATAAAAAAAATTATATTTCACTGAAGTTATATCACTCAAAGAATTTATCCTACATGCCGGAAATTTATAGTCCAACTGTCATTTTCACTTTCTCAAAAAAAAATTCAGCAATTGACATAATTTCACAGCATACCTTACATTAATGTCAACCAATGTACATGTGTTAATTAACGGACTTAAATAATCATAATTGTATCAACACATCATTGATATAATTATATCGTATTCTATTATCTTTTTAAAAGTAAGGTAAATACTACATTGATCCTTCTAATTTGATTCCTTTTGCGCCTTAAAGTTAGACAATTTGTTTCCAATTGTTGACACAAAGATTGTCGCCATTACCTGAGTTCCTTACCAAATTGAACAAATGTGACGCCACCTTAACAAATTTTTCTTTCCACATACTGCACTCTACAAGCAAAGTAATTACTCAATTGAGACCAAACAACATTGCTTTCAGAAAGGCTTCTCCAAATTCACTTACTTAATAATGATAAATTAAATAAGTGCAAATTTTTTACACTAAGTCGTCCATTTGATCTTTTGTTGGGGGTATACATTTTGAACAAGCAAAAGATAAAATTGATAATAATGAATGTTGCATAAATAAATTTTAAAGCGTGTGTATCACACTAAATTTTAGGTTTTATTCGTCTCCACTAATTTATATATAATGGAGACGAATCATTGCTAAGATACTTTGGAATCCTTAAAATGAATTGCACATTCACATCAAGTCTATCGATCATTGATAGTTTACATCTTTTACTTATTCTAGTGTATTAGAGAAAATAATAAATGACTCATAAAAAATTTTGTCAAAAATTTGACTCATATAACATGAAAATCGTGTTCTTTTTTCTATCTCTAAAGTGTCTCTATTTAAAGAGAAATTCATTTTAATTGGTAAAATAAAATAACTCTTAAAAAATTTGTAATCCTTGATAACTTAACTGATGCATTAATTAATTCCAAGCATCACAACCATTACGATGCATTAAGTTATTTAATTTTACTATTTTAATATAATTATTAGAGAATTTTAAATATATTTTAAAAAAATTCCCTACCCTGCATCCTAATTAATCCAATTAATATTTCTATATTCCAATCCTCATCCCCATGCAAATCTCCGTTGAATTTGATTCAACTCATTTAAAACCTTCCTCAATGTCTTTTAAAAAGAAAAATTAAAAAGTGGTAAAGTATTTAAGAT
>NC_021167.2:7923265-7936790 GCF_000331145.2 Cicer arietinum | reverse complement strand
AAAAAAAAATTCAGCAATTGACATAATTTCACAGCATACCTTACATTAATGTCAACCAATGTATATGTGTTAATTAACGGGCTTGAATAATCATAATTGTATCAACACATCATTGATATAATTATATCGTATTCTATTATCTTTTTAAAAGTAAGGTCAATACTACATTGATCCTTCTAATTTGATTCCTTTTGCGCCTTAAAGTTAGACAATTTGTTTCCAATTGTTGACACAAAGATTGTCGCCATTACCTGAGTTCCTTACCAAATTGAACAAATGTGACGCCACCTTAACAAATTTTTCTTTCCACATACTGCACTCTACAAACAAAGTAATTACTCAATTGAGACCAAACAACATTGTTTTCGGAAAGGCTTCTCCAAATTCACTTACTTAATAATGATAAATTAAATAAGTGCAAATTTTTTACACTAAGTCGTCCATTTGATCTTTTGTTGGGGGTATACATTTTGAACAAGCAAAAGATAAAATTGATAATAATGAATGTTGCATAAATAAATTTTAAAGCGTGTGTATCACACTAAATTTTAGGTTTTATTCGTCTCCACTAATTTATATATAATGGAGACGAATCATTGCTAAGATACTTTGGAATCCTTAAAATGAATTGCACATTCACATCAAGTCTATCGATCATTGATAGTTTACATCTTTTACTTA
The DNA here is from genome assembly GCF_000331145.2 of Cicer arietinum. Taxonomy (NCBI): domain Eukaryota; kingdom Viridiplantae; phylum Streptophyta; class Magnoliopsida; order Fabales; family Fabaceae; genus Cicer; species Cicer arietinum. Next base: position 7,936,109 of record NC_021167.2, on the reverse strand, counting down.
TTTTAGTGTATTAGAGAAAATAATAAATGACTCATAAAAAATTTTGTCAAAAATTTGACTCATATAACATGAAAATCGTGTTCTTTTTTCTATCTCTAAAGTGTCTCTATTTAAAGAGAAATTCATTTTAATTGGTAAAATAAAATAACTCTTAAAAAATTTGTAATCCTTGATAACTTAACTGATGCATTAATTAATTTCAAGCATCACAACCATTGTGATGCATTAAGTTATTTAATTTTACTATTTTAATATAATTATTAGAAAATTCTAAATATATTTTAAAAAATTTCTCTACCCTGCATCCTAATTAATCCAATTAATATTTCTATATTCCAATCCTCATCCCCATACAAATCTCCGTTGAATTTGATTCATCTCATTTAAAACCTTCCTCAATGTCTTATAAAAAGAAAAATTAAAAAGTGGTAAAGTATTTAAGATCTACTTTGTCTGTCCTTGAACTTTGATTCTTCTAGACTTGAACACACATATTAAGAAATAATAAATTTAAATTGATTTAGTCTTTTTACCTTACACTAAAAAAAATATATTCATTTAATATATATTTTTGAAATTATAAAAGTATAAAAGAAATAATATCATTAATTACATCTTAATTTTTTAAAAGAACTAAAATTTTAAAATAAAAGTAAAATACTTAAAAGGATCAAGAGTAATTAATTAGTACCACCCTCCTTCATATTGACAAGTGACAACCTTTATTGATATTATCTATTACAAACATAACTAACCAAAACAAGGTCAAAAGGTGAATGTGGAGGAAACAAAGTTCTTTTGTAAAATTCCAAAATTTAATATATAAAAAATCACAATGTAGAGATTATATATTAGGGTCTTTTTTTTCAATACCCTCTTTTTGAAAAAAAAAACACCAAAATACCCCCATTTGAAAAAAATATACTAAAATGTCCATTTTTTTTAAAATCAAGTGGGAAGTCGCCATTTGGAACTCGGGCTTCCTTAAGGAAGTCACCATTCCAAATGGCGACTTGTAAGTAAAGAAAAAAAAAATGGAGCATTTTGGTATATTATTTTCAAACTGGGTATTTTGGTGTTTTTTTTTCAAAAAGAGGGTATTGAAAAAAAAAAACCTATATATTAGCAGCAAAGCTTTATATTGCAAGAGTTTTAACCTTTATGCGTCATCCTTAGAAGTTAAACTAGATCTTAGACTCGATGCACAAAAAGATAATATTATGTTTTTTATAAACTCATTTATATAATGTTTTTTATCATGTTATTATTTTTATGTTTTGAAGGAAAAAATGTTGTTTTAGATTGACGTCATCATTTATTTATAAGATATAAAGATAATAAAAATAGTTAACTCAGTTTACCATGATTTTGGAGAAAAATATTATTTAAAATTGATATCAAATTTGATATAAAATTTAAAAATAATCAAATTACGTATTTTTATTTTTATTTATAATAAAAATAGCTGATTGAGTTAATCATTTTTTTGAAAAAAATAAACTATTTAAAATTGAAATAAACTTTTATATATAATTCTAGGTCAGGTTAGGTGATTAAATTGAAAAATATCCAAATCAACTTTTCCCCGTGCTATTGGGATTTACAATTTGGAACTTATATTAATTTGTTCATATTTTTTCTTTTTATTGTAAATAAATCAGAAAACACTTAAAATTTGAAGGCTTGGAGACTAATAGAGCAACATTATTTTGAAGGTTAGTTCTATAATTTTTGATTGCATGCTTTTTATTTTTTTAGTACAGATTGTGTTATTAATGTATTAGTTTTTTTGTTTTCATCTTTTTTCTAAGTTCTAATTTGTTTATATTTGTCTTTTTCTTTATTTACACACGCTAAACTTGATTAACTTGGAGTATCATTTTGAAAACTAAAGAAGATATTATCTTGACATGTTAGTTTTTAATTTTTTTTATTGCGCTTTCGTGATTTTTAATTATTAGCTCTATAGTGTAATAAAAAATTATTTTATGATTAGTGATTAGTGATTAGAGATTTCTTTTTATATGATGTTATGAAAAATCATTTTCTAAGGTTTTATAGGCCTTCAACTTGTTCTTTTATGATTGCTTCTAACTCTAGTTAAGATTAAGGATTTCAACTTGCTCTTTTATGGTTGCTTCTGATTATAATCAGGATTAAGGTTTCATATTGTTTTGCGTCTAAAATAGGTGTTTTATTTTTTATTTTATGATTTAGGTTTAGCTTTTAAGTATAACAAGTCTATATTTTTGAAGATCTATAAATGATTTTTCAATTGAAATTTTGTCATTAACTCTGGTTTTTCTAAGGCTGATATTTTCTTTTTTATTTTATAATGTATGGTTTAGATTCTAATTATTTGTGAAGAACTATCAATATTGAAGCAACCTTAAAAAATTATTTTCTAATATTTTATTGGTTTCTAACTGTGATTATTTAAAATTAGGTTATAGTTCATGAATTTAATAAGACTCTAATTTCTTTTAAGAGAATCAATTTTTTAATTGTAGTAGTAGATTTGCTTCCTATGTTTAATTTTTTACTCTTTTGAAGTTCTTTATGGGTTCTTTTTAAAATTTTGTGGATTTTTATCAAAACTTATAGTTTACGGGTTCTTTAAAATTTTATATGGGTTCTTGTAGAATAAAAAAAAATCACTTTTTTTTTAATAAAAAATTAACTCTTTTAAATTTCTTAACACGTGATGTTTTCTGACATATCGGAGATTAGTATAACATGTGACATTTTCTGCTCACAAATACTAAATAAAATATTAAATAATTTATTATAACTTTATAAGTCATTCTTTTTCAATGAACCACATATTTTTATTGAGGATCAACAAGTTCCAGAAGAACGTTCACAGTTATAACAAGAAGGACAACAACTCAACAAGAAGGACAACATAGTTTATGAATTTAATAAGACTCTAATTTCTTTTAAGAGAATCAATTTTTTAATTGTAGTAGTAGATTTGCTTCCTATGTTTAATTTTTTACTCTTTTGAAGTTCTTTATGGGTTCTTTTTAAAATTTTGTGGATTCTTACCAAAACTTATAGTTTACGGGTTCTTTTAAATTTTTATATGGGTTCTTGTAGAATAAAAAAAAAATCACTTTTTTTTGAATAAAAAATTAACTCTTTTAAATTTCATAACACATGATGTTTTCTGACATATCGGATATTACTATAACATGTGACATTTTCTGCTCACAAATACTAAATAAAATATTAAATAATTTATTATAACTTTATAAGTCATTCTTTTTCAATGAACCACATATTTTTATGGAGGATCAACAAGTTCCAGAAGAACGTCCATAGTTACAACAAGAAAGACAACAACTCAATCATAGCCACTTGGTTGTGTTTGAGTATGTTTTAATTATTAATTGTAAGTTAATTATATAAATTTATTTACTTGCTGTATTTAATAATTTTCCAATATATACTAATGAAGTGTTTTATTTAATTACATATAATTTTGAAACTATATTATTTTTTGAACTCTAATATGATACTTATTTGGAGTTGGGCCAACAAATTTTCATGGAGGATCGACAAGTTCCAAAGGAACGTCCATAGTTACAATAAGAAGGACAATGACTCAATTACAACCACTTAGTTGTGTTTTAGTATGTTTTAATTATTAATTATAAGTTAATTATATAAAATTATTTATTTGTTGTATTTAATAATTTTTCAATGTGTATTAATGAAATGTTTCATTTAATTGCATACAATATTATTTTTTGAACACCAATATGATACTTATTTGGAGTTGGGTCAACACATACCTTCACCATTTTTTGGCTTACTGGCATGATGAAATATTTTGGAGATGGTTTGAAATATTTGATTGCAGGCCAAAGACTTGGTAGGTTCACCTTGTTAGCTGTTATGTTTTGATCTTTTATTTATGACATTGTTTTTAATGTTATAGAATACTATTTGATTGTATTCAATTTTAATGTCACTATTATGACTATTGGAATTCATCTTGATTTTATGTTGTGTTGTAGCGCCGGATAATGCTTGTCAACCACCGGTTTAATATATATCTAAATGGAGTTTATGACCTACCAATTTGTTCATAGATGTTTTTCACTTTGGAGCTAGAAAAATTGAGTACTAATCTTCTCCTTGAAAACATTTGTAGTGTTGTTGTTTTAATTATGCCACTTAATATGATCTCTTCTTTTATGCAGAAAATTCGTTTTGGTTGTGAAAGCTGGTGATTCTGAATTACAACCCCTTATTAATTTGTTGTCCCATTTAAATTTGTCAACTTTTAGGGTTGTAATTTAAAATATTCACAATTGTATTTGTATATCATTTAGGTGTAGAGGTTGTGTTGTGATCTTATATGATTCATATCATGTTTGTTGCCAACAAATTGATGTTTTCCTTGGAAATTTATAAATATGTCAGTTTTAGCCCTTACTTGTGGCACCTTAATGTTTTCCTTGCTAAGACCGTGCATTTACAATTATGTCAATTTTAGCCATTACTTGTGACACCTTGTGATGTTGGTTGGGTTAAATTGTTAATATAGTATATTTATGTTTTATGTTTAATATTTAAATTTTGAGAATTGTGTATTTCTATTGCTCATATGATTTTATAATATTTTTGTAAAAAATATGTTAAAATAATGTAATTTAAGGTCCAATGTTAAACATTATAGTTCAACAAAATATAGGAAGGGTTGTATTTAAATCTTCAACTTAAAAATATAGTTTTTAGTAAAAAAAATTTAACAATTTTGAAAAATCAACAAAAATGTATCAGAACTAGTCCAACACAATAAATGGATATGAAACCAAACAACTTATCTGGTTAAACCGATTAATTGAACCCGCCAAAATCAACTGCAACCCTAAATTTACCACCCACGATTCATTGCAGATTAGGCATTTTGACTCGTACTCGCTCGTAACTGTCCGACTATCCAACCCTAATAGAGAGAGCCTTGTGCTCCACAATATTAGAAAACTCATTTACTTATTATTTTGTAAAATTTTGTATATCTTTTATTCACAATTTTTTTTTGGGATACTTTTTTGTAAGTTTTTTATTTATTTATTTTGTACACAGATGAAGTGATGATATCAAAATTTTTATCAATTGAATTTTTATACTTGTGACCTTTTTATTATTAAATGATATATATTTTATATACAGTACTATGTTATTAAGTTTTTCGACCTATGAAATATTTCACTGAATGAACAAACGAGCCCAATCATAAAAAATTAAACAACTCACCTGAAATTGGATAAAATTGTCACTATTTTCTTCTATTGATACAATAGTTAGATCCAACATCTAACTATTCACATAATAAAAATCTTAATTGAACTAATAAATCTAACTAATTTATAATTATGTATCTAACTCCTAATACTCCCGATTAAAGAGATTCAGAGTTTGTTTAACAGGTTTAAAAAACAAATATATAGCGAACAATTTATAACATTTAAAACTTTAAACTAAAAAATTCATCTATTAATAACTAACTTATTTGATAATAATTATTTTTAGTAATATATAACTCGGACTAAAATAAGACAAATAAACTTGTATTCAACGGATGATAACTCCATGAGAAAATGCTTTTGCTTGCTATAATAATTATTAAAAAAAAAATAGTTGTAGGTGTCAACCTCAGGAGAAACAGGTTATGCTGTTGGCAAGCAATTTCAAACATTTTTTCACACAATTAAAATGTAGGACGTAGCCCAACCAAACATGTGATCCATATACTAGATTAGGTTGGCAGGCCAACTTGTCATGTGGTTTAGATTTCACTCCAACAATATACAATTGTCATTTATTATTCTCCATTAATTATAAAATAAATATCACATTAATAAATAAATAAAATATTTTAAAAATAAGTGTTACTAATGTAATTTCTGTTATTATTTATATTTTATCTTTCAATTAATGTTATTTATATAATTTTTAAAAATGTTAATTTTATTTTATATTTAAGTTTAATTGCAATTTTAATCGTCATGTTTTTATCAATTTATAAAATTGATTTTTTATTTTAAAATCTTTTAATTTTGGTATTCGTTTTTTTAACTGAAAAATTACGATATGATATGTTTTAAATAATATGACATATGATACAATTATATAAAATGACTAACACCCATGAAATTGCAATATAATATTCTAAAAACTTAATTTTCAAATTCATTAATTTTTATTTTTTAATTTAACTAATGACATATGAATAATTAATACATCTAAATTTTTATTAAGGAATATTAGTAACATTAAATCTAGGCATGCATAGTTAATTATAGGGCACAAAGCAATATTAGTAATATTAGTAAAACTTAATTGTGAAGCCAAACTTAATTGTCAAGTCTATACGATCAAACTTATCAAAACTAGCCAATGGTATATGGGATAAGTAAAATAATCAAGTAAAATAATTATTATTCATTAGTGTTAAATAATTATATCAATTTTTTTAGTACTATTTAGTTAAAAAATATATATCTAATTCTTATCCTGCATTGATGAAGACATAATTATGCAATATAAATCTTACGAGAAATATAAATTTATTTATATTTTATTTATAAGAATATGTTGAAGTTAAGAGATAGTCAATATTTAGGATTTTATTGTTTAAATTGAACGAATTTGTAAAAAAAAAAAAAGTATTTATATCAATAAAAAAGAGAAAAGGATCAGCCTCAAATAGTAACTTAAAAATGGCTAGAACAACTCTTTGGGTTCTACATGTTATACTCCTCGTTCCTCGTGAATAGATTACTTCACTTTTAATAAGTATTTTCAAGAATTAATCATAGGGCACAAAGCAATATTAATAAAATTCTTGTGTGAATCAAGGAAAAATGGACCCCACGAACAAAAGGAATAAAATCTAAGCATGCCAAAAAGTGAGCAGAAGATGTTAAAAAGTAAGTTAAAAAAAACACAATAAAACACAATTGGTCTTACTTAGATCTTGAAGGATTATTATTTCTTCACAGAACAAACAGTTCTAATGCTTTGTTTTGTTCGTAAGTGAAGCCAAAAAAGATAAAATAAAAACGAAGATATAAAATAAAATAGAGGAAAATGGTGGACTCACATGATGTTAAGATTGATTAAGAGAAAAGATAAGGAAAGATGGAAGTTTGGTGCAATGAACATATATATATACTTCTTCCTTATTAGATCAATATATAATTGATTATGTTATAATGACTTTGTTCTTTATCAAAAGTCCATTTTACAAATTTCTCGTATATTAAAATATATATGCAGTTGTATTAGAAAAAGGTATATGATGTATTTAATTTAGCTATTTTGTGCATGAATATTTTTAAAATAATTTTTTTAAAATAATTTTTTTAATGTTAATAAATTTAATTTTGATTTTTCATATTTTGAGACACTTAAAGTGAATTAAAAATTAGAACAAAGCAAAATTCTCTTAAAATAGTTTTTGCCCTCTTCAATTTTAAGAAGTTTGGATGAGTGAGGAGTACCAGCGAATTAGAAATATTATTTATTGCAGTCAAGAAAATAAATATAATATATTTTATAAAAGAAAAGTATAAAATAAATGCTCAAACTTTTTTTAATTAAAAATAACATGAATATTTAATTGGTCTTGAAAATTTTAAAAAGTAATAACTAATAATATTATAATTTATTATTATTAAGTGAGTGAAAATAATCTATAATATTTTTACATAAAAAATATTTGATCTAACGTTAAAAAAAATGTAGAGTGTATAAAAATATATGAGAAAAATATAACAAAAGAAAAAAAATAGAGAAATGGTGGTGGAAGCAACGTCTATTATTTATTGCGGAATATAAAATATTTAAAAAGTATATTAAATTAAAAGAAATTCTATCAATAAAAAAAGTTTGTGGAGAAAAAAACCCCTTGCCTCTGGAATGAATACACCTTTTAGGGGAAGGAGTAAAAGTGAATTCATATAACGACAAAATATCTTGATGGTATTACTATTAGTTATTAGTTTTCTATTTATAAATATTTTTTGAAATAAATTAGTTATAAATTCTTCATTATTAAATTTTATCGAGAATAAAAATATAAATCATGATCTGCCCAAGTTACTAATGCTGAGATGTTAGAACTAAAAAAATAATTTTTAATAATGAAAAAAATCTTCTACTGAAATAATCTATGATATTATTAGTTTTTCATAAAAAGAAAACTATCACGAAAATATTTTTGACTTTTAAATAGAGAGTAAATTGTACTAAAGAAAGTATTAAAAGATACGAAAATAATTTAATTTAATATCAAGTCAAAATAGTGATAAGTAAAATCAAAGAAGGTATTAAATCAACTTATAAAATTTGAGTTTCAATAAAAAAAATAAAAAATCATAAAAAGATTTACTCTTTTTTTTGTCAAAAAAAAAAAAAGATTTTATATGAAATTAGTAATTGAGGCCTTTATATAAACCTTGCAAACTCTTCGTTCTCATCACAATACACACATTCTCTTCTCGGCTAGTTTTAAGGCTCCTCCAAGGTAAAACCCTCTCTAATTTTCTATCTTTTTGATATTCTTCTTATTGGTTCATAGCTTTTTTTAGCAATGTTTAGTTTAATCATGGTTTTTTCTATATGGCTTGAATCGTTCCTTTATTTAGTCTTCCTTGTATCGACCTGTGGTGTTTTTTTATCTTTTATTTTGTATTAAACTAATGTACTCTGGTACATATTTGACATATAGTGCAAATCCTTATATTAGACGTGTTATTTTTTATTATTTTTTTTTCCTAAAAATCACTTTTTTTCTAAAAAAGAAATCCTAAAAACCCTAATTTGAAAAAAATATACCAATGAATTACTTTGAGTTTATGTTCTGCATTTTAAACGTATATTTTATGTCTAATGTATCTTTTTTTTTTTTCTCTCTAAAAAAAGTAGAATGTTAGTATACACCAAAGAAAATGATGTGGACGTGTTAAAATATTTGAACGTGCTTTAAATTTATATTTCAATAAATAAATTTGACTGCAAAATCGGATAGGTGATTGTAAATTAGGTGGAAGTTGTTAATTTATTTGCAAAATAGTAAAATAGGATGGAGTTGTTAAATTATAGGCCGAATGTTACTGAAAACTCTATTTAATTACTACAATTTCTTTTGTATTTTTTTACTAATTTTATATTATCAATTATTACAAAAAAACTGGAAAAAAATATTTGTGTAGAAGGTTATCTGGATGAGACCAACTACTAACCTCAACTATGTTTTGGTAACCTAATGAAAACTGAAAAAGTAAGACATTTTGGTATATTATATTTTAAGTGAACTATTTTGTACCCGTTTAGAAAAAGGGTAGGAAAAAATTCTGTTAATGTTCAATCTTATGCATATATTTGTTGTGTATGCTTGATCTTGTGGAACATCCTTGTGTTGCTCTTTTAATATTGTGTTATATTGTTCACATGGATTGTGCTTTTTGTATTGTTCACATGGATTGTGCTTTTTGTATTGTTCACATGGATTGTGCTTTTTGATTTTTAATATTTTAAAAATGTGAGTATGTCATAGACCAAACAAAAGAATGTGGACATGTTAAAATATTTGAACGTGCTGCAATGTTTAAACAACTTGTATTTTGGATTTTTTTACAGAAAAGGGTTATATAAGAATAAATTCTGTTAATTTTCAATCTTATGCTTGTATTTGTTGTGTATGCTTGATCTTGTGGAACATGCCCTGTGTTCCTCTTTTAATATTGTATTGTATAGTTGACATGGATTGTGCATTTTGATTGTCATAATGTTGATTTAAGACTGATATTTATTTTACTTATGTATTGTTTCCTTACTGTTTGTGTTCAAATTGCAGAAATTTTGTGATTTTAAGCTTTAACAGTAATGGGTAAAGAGAAAGTTCACATCAACATTGTGGTCATTGGCCATGTCGACTCTGGGAAATCAACCACCACTGGTCACTTGATCTACAAGCTTGGAGGTATTGACAAGCGTGTCATTGAGAGGTTTGAGAAGGAAGCTGCTGAGATGAACAAGCGTTCATTCAAGTATGCCTGGGTTCTTGACAAGCTCAAGGCTGAGCGTGAAAGAGGTATCACAATTGACATTGCTCTTTGGAAGTTTGAGACAACTAAGTACTACTGCACTGTCATTGATGCCCCCGGACACAGGGATTTCATTAAGAACATGATTACTGGAACATCCCAAGCTGATTGTGCTGTCCTTATCATTGATTCCACAACTGGTGGTTTTGAAGCTGGTATTTCTAAGGATGGTCAGACCCGTGAACATGCTCTCCTTGCTTTCACCCTTGGTGTCAAGCAAATGATCTGCTGCTGTAACAAGGTATTTAAATTTTGAGCCTTTAATCCCCCTTTGATGGTGCATTTGTTTATTTATCTAGTTAATTTATACAAGTACTCATTGTTCCATCTTTTGAACAGATGGATGCTACTACACCCAAGTACTCCAAGGCTAGGTATGATGAAATTGTGAAGGAAGTTTCATCCTATTTGAAGAAGGTTGGCTACAACCCAGAAAAAATTCCATTTGTTCCCATCTCTGGTTTTGAGGGAGATAACATGATTGAGCGCTCTACAAACCTTGACTGGTACAAGGGTCCAACCCTTCTTGAGGCCCTTGACCAAATCAATGAGCCTAAGAGGCCATCAGACAAGCCCCTCCGATTACCACTTCAAGATGTCTACAAGATTGGAGGAATTGGAACTGTGCCTGTTGGACGTGTTGAGACTGGTGTCTTGAAACCAGGATTTGTCGTGACTTTTGCACCAACTGGATTGGCAACTGAAGTCAAGTCTGTTGAGATGCATCACGAAGCTCTGACTGAGGCCCTTCCCGGTGACAATGTTGGATTTAATGTTAAGAATGTTGCTGTCAAGGATCTCAAGCGTGGTTATGTTGCATCAAACTCCAAGGATGACCCCGCCAAGGAGGCTGCTAACTTTACATTCCCAAGTTATCATCATGAATCACCCTGGGCAGATTGGAAACGGTTATGCCCCTGTTCTTGACTGCCACACCTCCCACATTGCTGTCAAGTTTGCTGAGCTTATTACCAAGATTGACAGGCGTTCTGGTAAGGAGATTGAGAAGGAGCCTAAATTCCTGAAGAATGGTGATGCTGGTCTTGTTAAGATGATTCCAACAAAGCCCATGGTGGTTGAGACTTTTGCTGAGTATCCTCCTCTTGGGCGTTTTGCTGTGAGAGACATGCGTCAAACTGTGGCTGTGGGAGTTATCAAGAGTGTGGAGAAGAAGGAACCAAGTGGTGGAGGTAAGAAAACTATCTCAGCAGTGAAGAAGAAATGAATTGTGCACGATCATCTATATAGGGAAATCTATTGGTGTGACATCTGTTGGTGTGACTATAGTAAATGGTTTGTTCTCAGTAGTACTTTTTCTCATTTAATTACTTTGTTTAAGTCACCACCGTCGTCTCGCAGCTTTTGTTCCCAGAACTGGGTTCTAGATCGACGGTGGCATGACTATTTGATATTTATGTGAGAACAATTCTCTTTTGTAAGCAACTGGATTGCTGGATTTTGTTTTGGTATATCACTCCAAGTTTATGTTTTAATTTTATGGTATAAGTTTCAAGTTGTTGCTTTAGCATTTATCTGCATGTTAATTTTTCGTCGGTATGATGCCAAATCGTGAAAGTATGTGCATGTGGTATTTTATGTGATAATTGCCTAACGATTGGATTAGGTCATGAGAGTGAAGTTGAGCTCGTGCTTTCTTAGAATACTTTTATTAAATAAATTATAAAATAAAAGCCATACTAAAACTAATTGAAATTATAATTTAACATTTTATGTGTCACCTATCTAATTCTAATCCCACACTAATTATATATCAAATGTTATCTCATCAAATCAATTACAAGAATTTCAAATAAATCAAAACAAAAACACGATACATAAAAGCAATACTAGAATATAATTGTTTAAATTGATTTTTTTTAGTTTGGAATATTTGAATAGGTTAGGCCGTCCGTCAGGGGCCTATGGCCTGGCCTACTTATGGTCTGGCTTGGCCTGGCCTACTTATTAATCGATCATCCCAGACCCTTAAAAACATACATATTCATTGTGATAGATTATTATGAAAATATTTTGCATTAATTGTCATTGTCTCAATATTCTTAGGTAAAATATTATTTACAATTACTTAATTGAATTTGCTCATATATGAAAATAAATTAAAATTTAACATGTTTTTACCTTAAATGCTATTTATTGTGATAGATTATTGTTTCCCTTGAGAAACAACTAATATAGAAATATATGAAAATAAATTAAAATTGAAAACGTTTTTACCTTAAATGCTATTTATTGTGATAGAAACATTTGCACGGTCCTAAATACTAGAATCATATAATATAACGCTGAGGCCTTAATTAAGTTTATCATGTTTGTGGAGAGAAAATGTTCCTTAAAATTAATATTAAATTTTAAATCTAAAATTTATAGATAATTAAATTATAAATTTGTATTTCTTTTAATAAATAATTGACTAAATTGATTATGTTTATTAAAAAAAATATTGTGTAAAATTGAGATCGAGTTTTATATACAAGATTTTAAGTCATGTATGCTAATTAAGCCAAAAAATATTCAATTAATCATTTATTTTTTTCCGCACTATTTGGTTGACCAGTGGTTGTTGGTTTGAACTAATCAGTTTGACAACAAAGGAAAATAACGAGATAAATAATAATAATAATAATAATAATAATAATAATAATAATAATAATAATAATAATAATAATAATAATAATAATAATAATAATAATAATAATTGT
>NC_021167.2:7920844-7923164 GCF_000331145.2 Cicer arietinum | reverse complement strand
TTTTTTTTGTTGCCGCTGGCTTCTGAAGGACTAAGTTCTCTGTTGAGTTCTTTAGTGGAATTTGGACAAATTATAATATGGGGGACGACTCAAATTTTAGAGTCTCTCATTTGCAGTTTTTCGATGATACACTTATCATGGGTGAGAAGAAATGGTCTAATATAAGATCTATTAAATCCAACCTACTGCTTTTGAATTGACTTCAGGTCTAAAGGTTAATTTTTACAAAAGTCTTCTGATTGGTGAGAATGTTAATGAATCATGGCTTGCAAAGGCAACTGAGTTATTGAATTGCAAAGTTCAAAAGATTATGTTTAAAAGAAATTGCAAATGAGAATAGAGGTTCAAGGGAAGTATTTGCAGGCAGTGTTAGAGAAAGCACAAACTAATTTTTCTCAAGATGGACAAGGCAATCTTGAAGCATCAAAAGTTCAATTAGATGAATTCAACTTAGCTTTGTCAAATTTCATGGAAAATATGAATAATAAAGATAGTAAAGAAAACATAGTAGGCATGAGTGAATATTATGATAAGAATCATAGCTCATCTTTCAATTATCAAGAAGTACTAGGGGAAGAAGAAAAGAAGGATCTAAAACCTCAAGTTGAAGGGGGTTCAATACAGCTAGACTTAAACATCAAGGGTAATGAAGTTGCATATGCAAATGGAGCTGAAATGGAATCAAAGATGGTTTCATATAGGGTATACCATTTTTGAATTATCATATGCTTAAACATTGAGTTGAATTGAATATTCTACTTCCCTTACATATACTCCATAATTTTCACCCTCTCCCTTGTTGGATAAATTGCATATTAGGATAGGATAACATGATAATCATCTATCCTATAATACTTATTGTCTATATTTATATATATTTTATGTTAGAAGAGATGGTAAATACCACCATAAGTTAAACTATGACTTAACAACATTTATTTTTATACAAAAAATATGACCTCATATTAAATTAAAGACCATCATATTTTCAAATTATTTGAGTAAATATATTACATTCAAATGCAATTCTTAGATTTAATTTTGGACAAGTAAAATTTAGTTCAAGAACTCAAGCTTCATAAATGATACTATAGTGCATAAAATATTTATGTCTACATTCTCCATTTTTAAACTCTTCCACTCTAACCACTAAACTAACATATTTTCTTTAGTAAAGAAAACTTTTCCACCTTAGATACTATGATGGAAACATGCCACTTGGATACTAAATCATTAAAATTGGTCCAATATAGCACACCTAATTATCATTATGTCTGTCTTTATGTTAATTAGATCCTAATCTGCGCGTTAAGCAGATATATTTTAATTTAGTTAATTTAAGTGGGTTTTAAAAAAATCAATATGAAGTTTTATGTTTTAATTGTCAAATAATTATAGATATAGTAGTTATATCAATAATATATTTTTATTTTTATCAATGTAATTTATAGAAGAAAAGTATCCAACAATAAAAGGCGGGAATATTTTAATTTATTTAATTTAAATGGATTTAAAAAAAAATCAATATGAAGTTTTATGTTCCAATTGTCAAATAATTATTGGTATAGTAGTTATATCAATAATATATATTCAATTTTATCAATGTAATTTATAGAAGAGAAGTACTCAATAATAAAAGACACATATAAATAGTCGAAATATATTTTAGAGGTAAGTAAGAGAGACATTGTACTCTCAATTCATAAGAAGTTGAAGAAACTTATAAAAACGAAAATGTGAAATTGATTAATGTAGACAAAAAAAAAATATATTGAGTAGTAATGTTAAATTAATGTGAAAGACGATGGACAAACGTTATAACATAATGTGAGATTAATTTAGAAAATTTTGAATAGACGTTATAAAATAATGTTTAAATAGGAGATATAGTATAAGATAGTGGATGAAAAATTTTCTATGAAATGTACACGTCTTGGCTGAGTTGGAAAATGTTTGCATATATAGAGTAAATAGTATGAGGTGTATGAGTCTGTTTTAAATATATATATATATATATATATATGAATTAAAAATAATAATAAAATTAATTAGCTAGAGACTAAATTTGAAAACTCTCAATTTTGTCAGACTAAATACATGTTTAATCTTTAATATTATAGATGAGATTTTATGTCTATTTGAAGTTTACAATTTCATAACTAAGATAAAAATAAACTAAAGGTAATAGAATTACAATAAATATATACAAGAGGATATAAAAGACTAAAATATCATTAATACTAATATATAATAATATTATATAATAATATTATATAATAATATTATATAACAATATATATTATTATTCTTATTCTAATAA
>NC_021167.2:7900784-7910844 GCF_000331145.2 Cicer arietinum | reverse complement strand
TTTTAATTTGGAACTTATAGTAATTTGTTTATATTTTTTCTTTTTATTGTAAATAAATCAGAAGACACTTAAAATTTGAAGGTTTGGAGACTAATAGAGCAACATTATTTTGAAGGTTAGTTCTATAATTTTTGATCGCGTGCTTTTAATTTTTTTAGTACAAATTGTGTTATTAATGTATTACTTTTTTTGTTTTCATCTTGTTTTTAAGTTCTAATTTGTTTATATTTGTCTTTTTCTTTATTTACTCACGCTGAACTTGATTAACTTGGAGGATCATTTTGAAAACCAAAGAAGATATTATCTTGAAATGTTAGTTTTTAATTTTTTTCTATTGTGCTTTCGTGATTTTTAATTATTAACTCCATATTGTAATAAAAAATTATTTTATGATTAGTGATTAGAGATTTCTTTTTATATGATGTTATGAAAAATCATTTTCTAAGGTTTTACAGGCCTTCAACTTCAACTTGCTCTGTTATGATTGCTTCTAACTCTAGTTAAGATTAAGGATTTCAACTTGCTCTTTTATGGTTGCTTCTGATTATAATCAGGATTAAGGTTTCATATTGTTTTGTGTCTAAAATAGGTGTTTTAATTTTTATTTTATGATTTAGGTTTAACTTTTAAGTATAACAAGTCTCTATATTTTTGAAGATCTATACATGATTTTTCAATTGAAATTTTGTCATTAACTCTAGTTTTTCTAAGGCTGATATTTTCTTTTTTATTTTATAATGTATGGTTTAGATTCTAATTATAACTACTTTGTAAATTTGTGAAGAACTATCAATATTGAAGCAACTTTAAAAAATTATTTTCTAATATTTTATTGGTTTCTAACTGTGATTATTTAAAATTAGGTTATAGTTTATGAATTTAATAAGACTCTAATTTCTTTTAAGAGAATCAATTTTTTAATTGTAGTAGTAGATTTGCTTCCTATGTTTAATTTTTTACTCTTTTGAAGTTCTTTATGGGTTCTTTTTAAAATTTTGTGGATTCTTACCAAAATTTATAGTTTACGGGTTCTTTAAAATTTTATATGGGTTCTTGTAGAATAAAAAAAATCACTTTTTTTTGAATAAAAAATTAACTCTTTTAAATTTCTTAACATGTGATGTTTTCTGACATATCGGAGATTAGTATAACATGTGACATAGTATAACATGTGACATTTTCTGCTCACAAATACTAAATAAAATATTAAATCATTTATTATAACTTTATAAGTCATTCTTTTTCAATGAACCACATATTTTTATGGAGGATCAACAAGTTCCAGAAGAACGTTCATAGTTACAACAAGAAGGACAACAACTCAACAAGAAGGACAACATAGTTTATGAATTTAATAAGACTCTAATTTCTTTTAAGAGAATCAATTTTTTAATTGTAGTAGTAGATTTGCTTCCTATGTTTAATTTTTTACTCTTTTGAAGTTCTTTATGGGTTCTTTTTAAAATTTTGTGGATTCTTACCAAAACTTATAGTTTACGGGTTCTTTTAAATTTTTATATGGGTTCTTGTAGAATAAAAAAAATCACTTTTTTTTTAATAAAAAATTAACTCTTTTAAATTTCGTAACACGTGATGTTTTCTGACATATCGGAGATTACTATAACATGTGACATTTTCTGCTCACAAATACTAAATAAAATATTAAATAATTTATTATAACTTTATAAGTCATTCTTTTTCAATGAACCACATATTTTTATGGAGGATCAACAAGTTCCAGAAGAACGTCCATAGTTACAACAAGAAAGACAACAACTCAATCATAGCCACTTGGTTGTGTTTGAGTATGTTTTAATTATTAATTGTAAGTTAATTATATAAATTTATTTACTTGCTGTATTTAATAATTTTCCAATATATACTAATGAAATGTTTTATTTAATTACATATAATTTTGAAACCATATTATTTTTTGAACTCTAATATGATACTTATTTGGAGTTGGGCCAACAAATTTTCATGGAGGATCAACAAGTTCCAAAGGAACGTCCATAGTTACAATAAGAAGGACAACAATTCAATTACAACCACTTAGTTGTGTTTTAGTATGTTTTAATTATTAATTGTTAGTTAATTATATAAATTTATTTATTTGTTGTATTTAACAATTTTTCAATGTGTATTAATGAAATGTTTCATTTAATTGCGTACAATATTATTTTTTGAACACCAATATGATACTTATTTGGAGTTGGGTCAACACATACCTTCACCATTTTTTGGCTTACCGGCATGATGAAATATTTTGGAGATGGTTTCAAATATTTGATTGCAGGCCAAAGACTTGGTAGGTTCACCTTGTTAGGTTCACCTTGTTAGCTGTTATGTTTTGATCTTTTATTTATGACATTGTTTTTAATGTTATAGAATACTATTTGATTGTATTCAATTTTAATGTCATTATTATGACTATTGGACTTCATCTTGCTTTTATGTTGTGTTGTAGCGCCGGATAATGCTTGTCAACCACCGGTTTAATATATATCTAAATGGAGTTTATGACCTACCAATTTGTTCGTAGATGTTTTTCACTCTGGAGCTAGAAAAATTGAGTACTAATCTTCTCCTTGAAAACATTTGTAGTGTTGTTGTTTTAACTATGCCACTTAATATGATCTCTTCTTTTATGCAGAAAATTCGTTTTGGTTGTGAAAGATGGTGATTCTGAATTACAACCCCTTATTAATTTGTTGTCCCATTTAAATTTGTCAACTTTTAGGGTTATAATTTAAAATATTCACAATTATATTTGTATATCATTTAGGTGTAAAGGTTGTGTTGTGATCTTATATGATTCATATCATGTTTGTTGCCAACAAACTGATGTTTTCCTTGGAAATTTATAAATATGTCAGTTTTAGCCCTTACTTGTGGCACCTTAATGTTTTCCTTGCTAAGACCGTGCATTTACAATTATGTCAATTTTAGCCATTACTTGTGACACCTTGTGATGTTGGTTGGGTTAAATTGTTAATATAGTATATTTATGTTTTATGTTTAATATTTAAATTTTGAGAATTCTGTATATCTATTGCTCATATGATTTTATAATATTTTTGTAAAAAATATGTTAAAATAATGTAATTTAAGGTTCAATATTAAACATAATAGTTCAACAAAATATAGGAAGGGTTGTATTTAAATCTTCAATGTAAAAATATAGTTTTTAGTAAAAAAAAAAAATTAACAATTTTGAAAAATCAACAAAAATGTATCAGAATTGGTCCAAAACAATAAATGGATATGAAACCAAACAACTTATCTGATTAAACCGATTAATTGAACCCGCCAAAATCAACTGCAACCCTAAATTTACCACCCACGATTCATTGCGGATTAGGCATTTTGACTCGTACTCGCTCGTATCTGTCCGACTATCCAACCCTAATAGAGAGAGCCTTGTGCTCCACAATATTAGAAAACTCATTTACTTATTATTTTGTAAAATTTTGTATATCTTTTATTCACAATTTTTTTTTTTGGGATATTTTTTTGTAAGTTTTTTATTTATTTATTTTTGTACACGGATGAAGTGATGATATCAAAAATTTTATCAATTGAATTTTTATACTTGTGACCTTTTTATTATTAAATGATATATATTTATATTCAGTACTATGTTATTAAGTTTTTCGACCTATGGAATATTTCACTGAATGAACAAACGAGCCCAATCATAAAAAATTAAACAACTCACCTGCAATTGGAATAAAATTGTCACTATTTTCTTCTATTGATACAATAGTTAAATCCAACATCTAACTATTCACATAATAAACATCTTCATTGAACTAATAAATCTAACTAATTTATAATTATGTATCTAACTCCTAATACTCCCGATTAAAGAGATTCAGGGTTTGTTTAACAAGTCTAAAAAAACAAATATATAGCGAATAATTTATAATATTTAAAACTTTAAACTAAAAAATTCATCTATTAATAAATAACTTATTTGATAATAATTATTTTTAGTAATATATAACTCAGACTAAACTAAGACAAATAAACTTGTATTCAACGGATGATAAGTCCCTCAGAAAATGCTTCAAAAGTTGCTTGCTAAATAATTATTAAAAAAAAAATAGTTGTAGGTCTCAACCTCAGGAGAATGTCAACCTCAGGAGAAACAGGATATGCTGTTGGCAAGCAATTTCAAACATTTTTTCACACAATCAAAATGTAGGACGTAGCCCAACCAAACATGTGATCCATATACTAGATTAGGTTGGCAGGCCAACTTGTCATGTAGATTTCACTCCAACAATATACAATTGTCATTTATTATTCTCCATTAATTATAAAATAAATATCACATTAATAAATAAAT
Organism: Cicer arietinum; assembly: GCF_000331145.2. Lineage (NCBI taxonomy): Eukaryota > Viridiplantae > Streptophyta > Magnoliopsida > Fabales > Fabaceae > Cicer > Cicer arietinum. The sequence goes on along the minus strand of NC_021167.2, from coordinate 7,906,493 downwards.
AAAATATTTTAAAATAAGTGTTACTAATGTAATTTCTGTTATTATTTATATTTTATCTTTCAATTAATGTTATTATTTAATTTTTAAAAATGTTAATTTTATTTTATATTTAAGTTTAATTGCAATTTTAATCGTCATGTTTTTATCAATTTATAAAATTGATTTTTTATTTTAAAATCTTTTAATTTTGGTATTCGTTCTGATTTTTTAACTGAAAAATGACGATATGATATGTTTTAAATAATATGACATATGATACAATTATATAAAATGACTAACACCGATGAAATTGCAATATAATATTCTAAAAACTTAATTTTCAAATTCATTAATTTTTATTTTTTAATTTAATTAATGACATATGAATAATTAATGTATCTAAATTTTTATTAAGGAATATTAGTAACATTAAATCTAGGCATCTAGGCATGCATAGTTAATTATAGGGCACAAAGCAATATTAGTAATATTAGTAAAACTTAATTGTGAAGCCAAACTTAATTGTCAAGTCTATACGATCAAACTTATCAAAACTAGCCAATGGTATATGGGAAAAGTAAAATAATCAAGTAAAATAATTATTATTCATTAGTGTTAAATAATTATATCAATTTTTTTAGTACTATTTAGTTAAAAAAATATATATCTAATTCTTATCCTGCATCGATGAAGACATAATTATGCAATATAAATCTTACGAGAAATATAAATTTATTTATATTTTATTTATAAGAATATGTCGAAGTTAAGAGATAGTCAATATTTAGGATTTTATTGTTTAAATTGAACGAATTTGTAAAAAAAAAGTATTTATATCAATAAAAAAGAGAAAAGGATCAACCTCAAATAGTAACTTAAAAATGGCTAGAACAACTGTTTGGGTTCTACATGTTATACTCGTCGTTCCTCGTGAATAGATTACTTCACTTTTAATGAGTATTTTCAATAATTAATCATGGGCACAAAGCAATATTAGTAAAATTCTTGTGTGAATCAGGGAAAAATGGACCCCACGAACAAAAGGAAAAAAATCTAGGCATGCAAAAAAGTGAGCAGAAGATGTTAAAAAGAAAGTTAAAAAAAAAAACACAACAAAACACAATTGGTCTTACTTAGATCTTGAAGGATTATTATTTCTTCACAGAATAAACAATCCTAATGCTTTGTTTTGTTCGTAAGTGAAGCCAAAAAAGATAAAATAAAAACGAAGATATAAAATAAAATAGAGAAAAAGGTGGACTCACATAATGTTAAGATTGATGAAGAGAAAAGATAAGGAAAGATGGAAGTTTGGTGCAATGAATATATATATATATACTTCTTCCTTATTAGATCTATAATTGATTATGTTATAATGACTTTGTTCTTTATCAAAAATCCATTTTACAAATTTCTCGTATATTAAAAAATATATGCAGTTGTATTAGAAAAAGGTATATGATGTATTTAATTTAGCTATTTTGTGCATGAATATTTAAAAAAAAAAATTTAATGTTAATAAATTTAATTTTGATTTTTCATATTTTGAGACATTTAGAGTGTATTAAAAATTAGAACAAAGCAAAATTCTCTTAAAATAGTTTTTGCTCCTCTTCAATTTTAAGAAGTTTGGATGAGTGAGGAGTACCAGGGAATTAGAAATATTATTTATTGCAGTCAAAAAAATAAATAAAATATATTTTATAAAAGAAAAATATAAAATAAAGGCTCAAACTTTTTTTAATTAAAAAGAACATGAATATTTAATTGGTCTTGAAAATTTATAAAAATAATAACTAATAATATTATAATTTTTTATAATTAAGTGAGTGAAAATAATCTATAATATTTTCACATAAAAAACGTTTGATCTAACGTTAAAAAAAATGTAGAGTATGTAAAAATATATCAGAAAAATATAACAAAAGAAAAAAAGAGAAATGGTGGTGGAAGTAACGTCTATTATTTATTGCGGAATATAAAATATTTAAAAGTATATTTCATTAACAGAAATTCTATCAATAAAAAAAGTTTGTGGAGAAAAAACCCCTTTACCTCCGGAATGAATACACCTTTGCAGTAAAAGTGAATTCATATAACGACAAAATATCTTGATGGTATTATTATTAGTTATTAGTTTTCTATTTATAAATATTTTTTGAAATAAATTAGTTATAAATTCTTCATTATTAAATTTTATCGAGTCTTTATAAAATTTAAAAGTTATAGAATAAAAATATAAATCATGACCTACCCAAGTCACTAATGCTGGGATGTTAGAACTAAAAAAATAATTTTTAATAATGAAAAAAATCTTCTACTGAAATAATTTATGATATTATTAGTTTTTCATAAAAAGAAACCTACCATGAGAATATTTTTTACTTTTAAATAGAGAATAAATTGTATTAAAGAAAGTATTAAAAGATACGAAAATAATTTAATTTAATATAGAGTCAAAATAGTAATATGTAAAATCAAAGAAGGTATTAAATCAACTTATAAAGATTTGAGTTTCAATAAAAAATCATAAAAAGATTTTTTTTTTTTTTGTCAAAAAAAAAAAAGATTTTATTTGAAATTAGTAATTGAGCCCTTTATATAAACCTTGCAAACCCTTCATTCTCATCACAGTACACACATTCTCTTCTCGGCTAGTTTTAAGGCTCCTTCGAGGTAAAATCCTCTCTAATTTTCTATCTTTTTGATATTCTTGTTATCGATTCATAACTTTTTTAGCAATGTTTAGTTTAATCATGGTTTTTTCTATATTCTTATAAGATTCATGGTGTATTCTATATTGATGGCTTGAATCGTTCCTTTATTTAGTCTTCCTTGTATCGATCGTGGTGTTTTTTTATCTTTTATTTTGTATTAAACTAATGTACTCTGATACATATTTGACATATAGTTCAAATCCTTGTTATTTTTTGTTTTTTTCCCCAAAAATCACTTTTTTTCTAAAAAAGAAATCCTAAAAACCCTAATTTGAAAAAAATATACCAATGAATTACTTTCAGTCTATGTTCTGCATTTTAAACGAATATTTTATGTCTAATGTATGCTTGATCTTCTGGAACATGGCTTGTGTTGCTCTTTTAATATTGTGTTGTATTGTTCACATGGATTGTGCTTTTTGTATTGTTCACATGGATTGTGTTTTTTGTATTGTTCACATGGATTATGCTTTTTGATTTTCAATATTTTAAGAATGTGAGTATGTCATAGACCAAAGAAAAGAATGTGGACATGTTAAAATATTTGAACCTGCTGCAATGTTTGAATAAATTCTGTTAAATTCTGCCGAATGTTATTGAAAACTCTACTTAATTACTACAATTTCTTTTGTATTTTTTACTAATTTTATATTATCAATTAATACAAAAAATTGGAAAAAAATATTCGTGTAGAAGGTCTTCAATGAGACCAAGTACTAGCCCCAAATATGTTTTGCTAACCTAGTGAAAATTAAAAAAAGTAAGACATTTTGGTATATTATATTTTAAGTGAACTATTTTGTATTTTTATAGAAAAAGGGTAGGAAAAAATTCTGTTAATGTTCAATCTTATGTATGTATTTGTTGTGTATGCTTGATCTTGTGGAACATGGCCTGTGTTGCTCTTTTAATATTGTATTGTATTGTTCACATGGAATGTGCTTTTTGATTTTCATAATGTTGATTTAAGACTTATATTTAATTTACTAATGTATTGTTTCCTTACTGTTTGTGTTCAAATTGCAGAAATTTTGTGATTTTAAGCTGTAGCAGTAATGGGTAAAGAGAAAGTTCACATCAACATTGTGGTCATTGGCCATGTCGACTCTGGGAAATCAACCACCACTGGTCACTTGATCTACAAGCTTGGAGGTATTGACAAGCGTGTCATTGAGAGGTTTGAGAAGGAAGCTGCTGAGATGAACAAGCGTTCATTCAAGTATGCCTGGGTTCTTGACAAGCTCAAGGCTGAGCGTGAAAGAGGTATCACAATTGACATTGCTCTTTGGAAGTTTGAGACAACTAAGTACTACTGCACTGTCATTGATGCCCCCGGACACAGGGATTTCATTAAGAACATGATTACTGGAACATCCCAAGCTGATTGTGCTGTCCTTATCATTGATTCCACAACTGGTGGTTTTGAAGCTGGTATTTCTAAGGATGGTCAGACCCGTGAACATGCTCTCCTTGCTTTCACCCTTGGTGTCAAGCAAATGATCTGCTGCTGTAACAAGGTATTTAAATTTTGAGCCTTTAATCCCCCTTTGATGGTGCATTTGTTTATTTATCTAGTTAATTTATACAAGTACTCATTGTTCCATCTTTTGAACAGATGGATGCTACTACACCCAAGTACTCCAAGGCTAGGTATGATGAAATTGTGAAGGAAGTTTCATCCTATTTGAAGAAGGTTGGCTACAACCCAGAAAAAATTCCATTTGTTCCCATCTCTGGTTTTGAGGGAGATAACATGATTGAGCGCTCTACAAACCTTGACTGGTACAAGGGTCCAACCCTTCTTGAGGCCCTTGACCAAATCAATGAGCCTAAGAGGCCATCAGACAAGCCCCTCCGATTACCACTTCAAGATGTCTACAAGATTGGAGGAATTGGAACTGTGCCTGTTGGACGTGTTGAGACTGGTGTCTTGAAACCAGGATTTGTCGTGACTTTTGCACCAACTGGATTGGCAACTGAAGTCAAGTCTGTTGAGATGCATCACGAAGCTCTGACTGAGGCCCTTCCCGGTGACAATGTTGGATTTAATGTTAAGAATGTTGCTGTCAAGGATCTCAAGCGTGGTTATGTTGCATCAAACTCCAAGGATGACCCCGCCAAGGAGGCTGCTAACTTTACATCCCAAGTTATCATCATGAATCACCCTGGGCAGATTGGAAACGGTTATGCCCCTGTTCTTGACTGCCACACCTCCCACATCGCCGTCAAGTTTGCTGAGCTTATTACCAAGATTGACAGGCGTTCTGGTAAGGAGATTGAGAAGGAGCCTAAATTCCTGAAGAATGGTGATGCTGGTCTTGTGAAGATGATTCCAACCAAGCCCATGGTGGTTGAGACTTTTGCTGAGTATCCTCCTCTTGGGCGTTTTGCTGTGAGAGACATGCGTCAAACTGTGGCTGTGGGAGTTATCAAGAGTGTGGAGAAGAAGGAACCAAGTGGTGGAGGTAAGAAAACTATCTCAGCAGTGAAGAAGAAATGAATTGTGCACGATCATCTATATAGGGAAATCTATTGGTGTGACATCTGTTGGTGTGACTATAGTAAATGGTTTGTTCTCAGTAGTACTTTTTCTCATTTAATTACTTTGTTTAAGTCACCACCGTCGTCTCGCAGCTTTTGTTCCCAGAACTGGGTTCTAGATCGACGGTGGCATGACTATTTGATATTTATGTGAGAACAATTCTCTTTTGTAAGCAACTGGATTGCTGGATTTTGTTTTGGTATATCACTCCAAGTTTATGTTTTAATTTTATGGTATAAGTTTCAAGTTGTTGCTTTAGCATTTATCTGCATGTTAATTTTTCGTCGGTATGATGCCAAATCGTGAAAGTATGTGCATGTGGTATTTTATGTGATAATTGCCTAACGATTGGATTAGGTCATGAGAGTGAAGTTGAGCTCGTGCTTTCTTAGAATACTTTTATTAAATAAATTATAAAATAAAAGCCATACTAAAACTAATTGAAATTATAATTTAACATTTTATGTGTCA
>NC_021167.2:7883650-7899235 GCF_000331145.2 Cicer arietinum | reverse complement strand
TAATAATAATAATAATAATAATAATAATAATAATAATAATAATAATAATAATAATAATAATAATAATAATAATAATAATAATAATAATAATAATAATAAATGTGAAGAGAGTTTGGTGAGATTCAAATGTCTTGATGATGTCAATTTTGGTTTCCTGAAAGAATTTTGAGACGATATTAAATACGATTTCATGAAGTTTTTGCAAGAATTTCATGTAAATAGTAAGTTGGTGAAGGAGCCCAATTATATTTTTATTGTTCTTATTCAGAAGAAGGAAAATTCTCAACAACTTAATGAATTGCGATATATATCTCTTGTTGGTTGTACTTAGGGATGAGAATAGGTTAGGCCGTCCGTCAGGGGCCTATGGCCTGGCCTACTTATGGTCTGGCTTGGCCTGGCCTGTTTAATAAAAAGGTCAGGCTCAGACTGTTTTTAAAGCCTTATGTAAATAGGTCAGACTCAGGCTTGTAAAAAAGCTTATTAGGCCTGACAGGCCGACCTATATATATTTTATATGTATTCCATTCTTTATTTTTTTTCTTCTAATTTCCATTGCACTCACTCCAACAAACATGTATGAAAACAACATATTTTTTTTATAAAAACCGAGATTATTTATTTGTTACTTTATATTTTATAAAAACCAATACTATTTATTTGTTATCTTTATATATATTATTAGTATATAAATTTAGAAACCATAATTGTTTATTATTACTGAATATGAGTTTGTTTGAGAGGTAATATTCTGAGTTGTTTGAGAGATAATAATAGGTACGTTTGTTTCAATAAAAAATTTATTCTTTTAAACCAAAAATTATTTTTTAGGGTTTAAAAGGTATTTGTTTCATATTTTAAAAAAAATCATTTTGTTAGTAAAATCATTTTTTTATTTAATATATATATACATATGTACATTAGTATTGGTATATGGAGAATCGTGTAAATCGATATGGGTAGAGCATCATGTAGGTATAGATAATTGTTTATTTATTATCTTTATATATATATATATATATTATTACTAAATATGATGTTGTACTAGAGGATTTGTTTGAAAGGTAATAATCTGAGTTTGTTTGAGACTATTTGTTTGAGAGATAATAATGGGTGCGTTTGTTTTAATAAAAAAAATTATTCTTTTAAATCAAAAATCAGTTTTTAGGGTTTAAAGGGTGTTTGTTTCATTTTTTTTTTAAATTATTGTTAGAAAAATTATTTTTATTGTGAATAAGGCTTTTAAATAGGCTTACAGGTCAGACCATGATAGGCCGTAGGCCAGGCTCAGGCCGAAAAAAAAACCTATTATAGGCCGTAGGCCAGGCTTAGGCCTCAAAAATTCATCGTAGGCCAGGCTCAGGCAATTTTGAGACGATATTAAATACGATTTCATGAAGTTTTTGCAAGAATTTCATGTAAACAGTAAGTTGGTGAAGGAGCCCAATTGTATTTTTATTGTTCTTATTCAGAAGAAGGAAAATTCTCCACAACTTAATGAATTGCACTATATATCTCTTGTTGGTTGTACTATAAAGTTTTATGATTGAAAGGCGTAATTGGGAATGTAATCTCTGAAAATCAGTTTGCCTTTGTCAAAGGTAGACATCTTTTAGATGGTATCTTGGTGGCTAATGAAGTTATAGATGAAGCACGGACGAGGAAAAATGAGTTAATATTGTTCAAAGTTGATTTTGAGAAGACTTATGATTCGATGGAGTGGAATTACTTAGATATGGTGTTGAAGTCTATGAATTTACTAGTAAAATGGAGGTGTTGGATATTGGAGTGTCTGAGCTCGACTTTGGTCAATGGATGTCCAATAGAGGAGTTCTCTTAGAAAAGGGGATCCACTTTCTCCATTTTTTTTGTTGCCGCTGGCTTCTGAAGGACTAAGTTCTCTGTTGAGTTCTTTAGTGGAATTTGGACAAATTATAATATGGGGGACGACTCAAATTTTAGAGTCTCTCATTTGCAGTTTTTCGACGATACACTTATCATGGGTGAGAAGAAATGGTCTAATATAAGATCTGTTAAATCCAACCTACTGCTTTTGAATTGACTTCAGGTCTAAAGGTTAATTTTTACAAAAGTCTTCTGATTGGTGAGAATGTTAATGAATCATGGCTTGCAAAGGCAACTGAGTTATTGAATTGCAAAGTTCAAAAGATTATGTTTAAATACCTTGAATTACTTATTGGTGACAATCCGAGAAAGCTATCATTTTGGAATCCTACGATTGAAAAAACTCTAAGAAGATTGTCTTGATGGAGGAACCGCAATTCATCTATGGGTGGTAGTTAGGAGGCCCGCATGGTTCATTGAGTCAAGTGAGATAGAATTTATTGTGAGTGTGAGCAAGGTGGACATGGTGTGCATAATATGTGTGTGTTCAATGTGGTGTTTTTAGATAAATGGTATTGGAGGCTTAAAACGGATACTAATGGGTCGTGGTTTAAGGTTTTTTCTTGTAAGTATGGTTATTTGAATGAATAGTGGGAGGCGGTACTTCTCGAGATTCAATGTGGTGGAAGGATATTAGGTGTCTAGAGGTTCGAGGTGGGGGTAGTTATAAACAGTGGTTCTCATACAACTTAGTAAGAAAAGAAGGTAATGATGGGGATACTTTGTTTTGGTACGACATGTGGTAGGTAGGCGAGCCTTTACGTAGTAGGTTTAGTCGGTTGTTTGGAGTGGTGTGTGACATTTTTATAATAGTGGCAAAAATGCTTAGATTGGGGTGGGAAGTTGGGGGTGACGTCGTAGTCTGTTTCAATGGGAAGAGAAGTTGGCGGAAGAGTGTGCTTTGTTGCTTGTTAATGTTCATTTGTTGGATCGAGTTGAGGATCTCTGGCAATGAAAAAGTACTACGTGCAAAGTGTACTCTCTGAAAAATGTTTATCATGGTTTGATGTAGAACTCTTTTGTAAAACGCTCTCCCTTTAGTGATATTCTTGCACAATCGGCTACCTACAAAAGATAATTTGCTGAAAAAGACATTTTGGTTAGCATTTCTAGCTTGTGTGTAGGTACATGTGGAGTTGAATAAACTGCTTAACATCTTTTTTTTTATTGTCCTTTTTTTGGCTTGGTTTGGCGAAACATTCTTACTTGGTTGAGCATCGAGGATCGTTTGCTTAATATGGCGGGTTAGGTGCGTTTGGCCGAAAGAGTCGACATTTTTCAATCTTATGTGGTTAACGTGTATGTGAACTATATTAAAAATGAGTCATATTATATTTAGACAAGAAAAGTACAACATTATTGAGACGACATAACATGTTAAACTACTATGTTGATAATAGTTTTATTGTAAAGGAAATACTTTTGTGTATGACTTTAATCAATGGTGGTCTAACCCAATTCATAATTTGATGTAGTTTTTTGTGATTTTTTGACTTGTTTTTTATGTGTAGATGTGATTTTATTCTTCGAACTCTCTCTGTTTTGTTGTTTGATTATGTTTTGTTAACTTTTTTATTTTATATATTATTATTCTTTGCACATATTGTGCTTTAAATTTTATTTATTTTAACATATTATTTAATTGTTTAAATAATAATAAAATAATATATAAAAAAACCTACCAAACTATTAACTACCAAACAAACACCGCCACCGCACCATCTTCATATAAATTAATTAATTAATAGATATGGAAAAACATTAAATTAAACCTAAGATATATAATAGGAAAAGGATGAATTATGAAAACTCTTTGTGTTGGTTTTTTTAAAATTGTCGATGTAGAATAGTACAAAAACGACTTCGAATTTCAACATGTCTTTTTCTGTTAAATTCAAGTTATCGATGCATGCTATCCTTTTCTTCTTGACAAGATCAGTACTATAAAAAAAGAGTTGCTATATTTGTATGAAGATTGACTTAAAAATGAAATTCTTGTTTCAAGGATCCAACTCCGAAATCTATTTCCACTTTTCTATTAAGCAAGGAGGTTCTTGGTGTGCGGAAGCAACATATCATATGTTTTAAGACAACAAAATATTTTGACATGATGACTCTTCATCATATGCATATTTTTATTGTTTTTAGTCTTATTTATCTTTACTCATTAGTTAATTTAAGGAGTTATTTGATATATATTGTTGATTTTAGCTCTTTGATTTAATGAAATATTTATGTTATTATTTCCTTGATTAAGTAAAGATTTTTCGGAGTTTTGTGTTGTTACTTTGTTTTAGTGCAGTGCTGAATTTTGGTGAGAAATCAATATGACCTATGTAGAGTATTTCAGACATATCTGGAGTGTAGATGTCCAATTGGAGGCAAACCAAGTGGAAATGAAAGCTAAGATCCATAGCTACAACTTTCATGAAGACACCAAAACCAAATTCAGACTCGAAAGAGGAGAAAAATGCAATATACGTCGGACAACAGAAGATGTGCGCCTGAAGCGCACCAGACGAGCCTGAGGCGCGTTTCCAGCCGTTCAGCATTGTCAAGGCACGCCTGAAGCGTGTTTTCTGCGCCTGGGCACATTTCCGGACCAGTAACACTGTCTAGGCGCGTCTGGAGTGCGTTTCCTGCGCCTAGGGCGCGCGACGCGCATTAGCATTCATAAAAACACAATTTTTCACTGTTTTAGGGATCTTTTTACTGTTGGGAAGTTGAGAGACTTGTGTCCTAGCATCGAAACTCAAAGAAGGTCGTATCTAACGCGATTGAAGCAGTTTTATCAAGAATCATTCATGAATTTTTCTTGTAATTCTTCTCTAATCTCTATCTTTTATATCTCTGTCACGAGTAACTAAACCCTATTTGTTAGGGATGAGTGTAACAAGAAGAAACCCTTATTTTTATGATTTGATTTCTAGTTATATGAATGAGTTTATTGAATTATTTTTCTCATCTCTGTACTTAATGTTTTTTATTGTTTGATCAACATTAAAATGTTCTACGATTTTTATTTTGAAACGGAAGTGGACTTTACGAATGTTTGATATGAGAAATTCATGAATTTGTAGTCTAAATATAGATGCAGGTCATGAAACCAATTAAATTACTTGCAAAACAATAATTTACAAAAGAATTTCTATACGGTAATGCTTAATTCTAATCTTAAATCTAGTAAGGAATTAGGGGTTACTTTGTAATTAAAGGTTATGTCACTAAGACTTTAAGGCAAGAATAATAAAGAGAATTCGGTAATAATTCAATAAAGGAATTCAGTAACTAGAATCAAATTAGACACCAAAGTTGGATTCAAAGTGAAGCTCATCCCTGACATTTTTCTTATTATAAAAGGTCAATTTTATTACTGTTAATTTTAAATATTATTTCAATCAATTCGGAAACTTTTTGTTCAATTTAGTAATTAAATATAATTCGATAGTAAAACGCAATCCTTAAGTTCAACACTCGGTAGTACCGTTTTATTATTACTTGCAACGATTCAGTACACTTGCTGAAACACTATCAAGTTTTTGGCGCCGTTGCCGGGGATTGCCATATCACTATTGAATTTAATTTATTTACTTAATTGAAATTTTTTGCTCTGCAATAAATTTTTTGATTTTATTTTATTTTATTTATTTGTTGAACTTGCTAATGTCATGTCTAGTGGTTTGTCTCTTCTTTGTTTGAAATAACTATTCGCTGTAGACTATGGAAGATTATAATGATGATATTCTACTACAATTATATGAAGAGTGTGGTACCTGTCTTATATCGGGTATATGTCGCATGATTGAGGGGAAAATCTTGAGCTATACATTTTTAAAATATCACCCTTAGATCTCTCCGATGCAGCCTCTTAGGTGTGATTTTTGCGGAGAAGTACATAAGAATGGAAATTGTACTGATGATCTTGCCGAACTAGTAGAATATGAAGATTTTTTTAATCAAAGTCATAGAAAACGACGAACGTTACATTAAAAAGATCAATTGGGAACAAATTCTACCTCCAAAAATTCTATCCAATGAATCAGATGACAAAGACTTTCACGTTACAGACGTTTTGGTTGAATTCATGAAGAATAACATGGTTTCAATTGAAAGATTTGAAAATCAACGTGAGATGTTATTTGAACAAGTGGTTAAGTTTGAGAAGATGGAGGAGAAGTTGAAGATTGAAGATAATTTAATTGTTGTGGTAGAAGAAGATAACCAAGAGGAAAAGACGAGCGAGGAAAAGAAAAAAGAAGAGATTGATAAAGTTCGAGATTCAATCTATGCCTTGTTCATCAATGTCCAATTGAGAAAGACATGGAAACAACATATTTTATTTCTTAAGTTCATGGAATTTCTACCAAACAAAAAGAAAAAGAAGGATGATGTGTTCTTCCTGTCATATATGTCACATTGACAATAGTTGAGGCGTCAAGCTAATGACTTTAAAGAAATTCTTGTTTCAAGGATCCAACCCCGAAATCTATTTCCACTTTTCTATTAAGCAAGGAGGTTCTTGGTGTGCGGAAGCAACATATCAAATGTTTTAAGACATCAAAAAAATTTGACACCAAATCTCAATTTGAAATCTTAAGATGTTAGATATATAAGTTATCATTCTTACATATCCAACATTTAACTCATCATTTTCAAATGTAAGACTTAATCACTCACATTGATCCCAAACTAGACTGAAACATAAAAGCTTCAACCACATAGCATACTAAGATAATAATGCGAAAACTCCAAAATTGAAAAGTTTAATGACAAAAAATTAACACGGTAAAAATTGTTACAACACATAGACTTCTCTCATTCTCCAATGACCCCTAGTACACATGCATTCTACAAAATTAATATTTAAACTACATATCACAATACTCAAACATAAAAGTACAAGAGAAAAGAAAAGAATCAAATATAAGGTTAAAGTGTTTATGACCTACGTGAATTGTAATGAAAAATAGAGTCTTGAAGTACATATTCCTTTACAATTTCAAATAATATAAGAGTTTTTGAATTCTTCAATTTCAACCAAATCCATCAATCTCCACCTTGATTGAAACTGATGCATCTTTATTTTTCACCGTTGACGCTGAAAATCGTAGTTCAAAAAAACTATCATACTCCACCATAAAAAAATTATATTTCACTGAAGTTATATCACTCAAAGAATTTATCCTACATGCCGGAAATTTATAGTCCATCTGTCATTTTCACTTTCTCAAAAAAAAATTCAGCAATTGACATAATTTCACAGCATACCTTACATTAATGTCAACCAATGTATATGTGTTAATTAACGGGCTTGAATAATCATAATTGTATCAACACATCATTGACATGATTATATCGTATTCTATTATCTTTTTAAAAGTAAGGTCAATACTACATTGATCCTTCTAATTTGATTCCTTTTGCGCCTTAAAGTTAGACAATTTGTTTCCAATTGTGTACACAAAGATTGTCGCCATTACCTGAGTTCCTTACCAAATTGAACAAATGTGACGCCACTTTAACAAACTTTTCTTTCCACATACTGCACTCTACAAGCAAAGTAATTACTCAATTGAGACCAAACAACATTGCTTTTGGAAAGGCTTCTCCAAATTCACTTACTTAATAATGATAAATTAAATAAGTTCAAATTTTTTACACTAAGTCGTCCATTTGATCTTTTGTTGGGGGTATACATTTTGAACAAGCAAAAGATAAAATTGATAATAATGAATGTTGCATAAATAAATTTTAAAGCGTGTGTACCACATTAAATTTTAGATTTTATTCGTCTCCACTAATTTATATATAATGGAGACGAATCATTGTTAAGATACTTTGGAATCCTTAAAATGAATTGCACATTCACATCAAGTCTATCGATCATTGATAGTTTACATCTTTTACTTATTCTAGTGTATTAGAGAAAATAATAAATGACTCATAAGAAATTTTGTCAAAAATTTGACTCATATAACATGAAAATCGTGTTCTTTTTTCTATCTCTAAAGTGTCCCTATTTAAAGAGGAATTCATTTTAATTGGTAAAATAAAATAACTCTTAAAAAGTTTGTAATTCTTGATAACTTAACTGATGCATTAATTAATTCCAAGCATCACAACCATTACGATGCATTAAGTTATTTAATTTTACTATTTTAATATAATTATTAGAGAATTTTAAATATATTTTAAAAAAATTCCCTACCCTGCATCCTAATTAATCCAATTAATATTTCTATATTCCAATCCTCATCCCCATGCAAATCTCCGTTGAATTTGATTCAACTCATTTAAAACCTTCCTCAATGTCTTTTAAAAAGAAAAATTAAAAAGTGGTAAAGTATTTAAGATCTACTTTGTCTGTCCTAGAACTTTGATTCTTCTAGACTTGAACACACATTTTAAGAAATAATAAATTTAGATTGATTTAATCTTTTTACCTTACATTAAAAAAAAATTCATTTAATATATATTTTTAAAATTATAAAAGTATAAAAGGAATAATATCATTAATTACATCTTAATTTTTTAAAAGAACTAAAAATTTAAAATAAAAGTAAAATACTTAAAAAGATCAAGAGTAATTAATTAGTACCACCCTCCTTCATATTGATAAGTGACAACCTTTATTGATATTATCTATTACAAACATAACTAACCAAAACAAGGTCAAAAGGTGAATGTGGAGGGAACAAAGTTCTTTTGTAAAATTCCAAAATTTAATATATAAAAAATCACAATGTAGAGATTATACATTAGCAGCAAAGCTTTATATTGCAAGAGTTTTAACCTTTATGCATCATCCTTAGAAGTTAAACTAGATCTTAGACTCGATGCACAAAAAGATAATATTATGTTTTTTATAAACTCATTTATATAATGTTTTTTATCATGTTATTATTTTTATGTTTTGAAGGAAAACATGTTGTTTTAGATTGACGTCAACATTTATTTATAAGATATAAAGATAATAAAAATAGTTAATTCAGTTTACCATGATTTTGGAGAAAAATATTACTTAAAATTGATATCAAATTTTAAATGTAAAATTTAAAAATAATCAAATTACGTATTTGAAATAAACTTTTATATATAATTCTAGGTCAGGTTAGGTGATTAAACTGAAAAATATCCAAATCAACTTTTCCCCATGCAGGTCCATTCCGACATCTTCTAATTATATGATTAATAATAAACATAATAAGATTTAATTGCACTTTTGGTCCCCCTATTATAGGTGAAAATCGAAAGTAGTCCTCTCGTTTTGTTTGTCCCCAGTTTTAGTCCCCCAAACAGAATTTGAGTCCAAATCATGATGAGTTGTCATTTTTTTTAATGACGTGTCAATAAAAAAGGTGACGTGGCAGACACTTATGTGGAATAAACTCATTATTATATTATTTGTGAATAAAAAATATAATTTATATTTTTAAAAACCATTATTATAATTGTGACAATATTTTTAAAAATACAATTTAATTATTAAAATTAAGTTAAAAGAAAAAACACCTAAAATCATGAACCCTAAACAAATCAAAATCAAAAGCATTCACTCATGAACCCTAAAATCATTTTGAACCCTAAACAGAAATCATGAAATCGTGAAATCGTGTTTGTCCTTTGTTCACTCGTTTTCATCAGTGTTCGTCGTTTATTCATCTTTCGTGTTCGTCGTTTGTTCATCTTTCGTTTTCATCAGTGTTCGTTGTTTGTTCACTCATTTGAAGCAATTTTGTTCTGGTTTTATTCTCCTAGTACTAATCTTCTCCTTGAAAACATTTGTAGTGTTGTTGTTTTAATTATGCCACTTAATATGATCTCTTCTTTTATGCAGAAAATTCGTTTTGGTTGTGAAAGCTGGTGATTCTGAATTACAACCCCTTATTAATTTGTTGTCCCATTTAAATTTGTCAATTTTTAGGTTTGTAATTTAAAATATTCACAATTGTATTTGTATATCATTTAGGTGTAAAGGTTGTGTTGTGATCTTATATGATTCATATCATGTTTGTTGCCAACAAATTGATGTTTTCCTTGCTAAGACTGGAAATTTATAAATATGTCAGTTTTAGCCCTTACTTGTGGTACCTTAATGTTTTCCTTGCTAAGCCCGTGCATTTACAATTATGTCAATTTTAGCCATTACTTGTGATACCTTGTGATGTTGGTTGGGTTAAATTGTTAATATAGTATATTTATGTTTTATGTTTAATATTTAAATTTTGAGAATTGTGTATATCTATTGCTCATATGATTTTATAATATTTTTGTAAAAAAATATGTTAAAATAATGTAATTTAACGTCCAATATTAAACATAATAGTTCAACAAAATATAGGAAGGGTTGTATTTAAATCTTCAATGTAAAAATATAGTTTTTAGTAAAAAAAATTTAACAATTTTGAAAAATCAACAAAAATGTATCAGAACTTGTCCAAAACAATAAATGGATATGAAACCAAACAACTTATCTGATTAAACCGATTAATCGAACCCGCCAAAATCAACTGCAATATTAGTAAAATTCTTGTGTGTATCAAGGAAAAATGGACCCCACGAACAAGAGGAATAAAATCTAGGCATGCAAAAAAGTGAGCAGAAGATGTTAAAAAGTAAGTTAAAAAAAACACAAGAAAACACAATTGGTCTTACTTAGATCTTGAAGGATTATTATTTCTTTACAGAATAAACAGTCCTAATGCTTTGTTTTGTTTGTAAGTGAAGCAAAAAAAGATAAAATAAAAATGAAAATATAAAATAAAATAGAGGAAAGGGGTGGACTCACATGATGTTAGGATTGATGAAGAGAAAAGATAAGGAAAGATGGAAGTTTGGTGCAATATATACATATACATATATATACTTCTTCCTTATGAGATCAATATATAATTGATTATGTTATAATGACTTTGTTCTTTATCAAAAGTCCATTTTACAAATTTCTCATATATTAAAAATTATATGCAGTTGTATTAAAAAAAGGTATATGATGCATTTAATTTAACTATTTTGTACATGAATATTTTTTAAATATAACAAATTTAATTTTGATTTTTCATATTTTGAGACACTTAGAGTGTATTAAATTATAACAAAGCAAAATTCTCTTGAAATAGTTTTTGCCCCTCTTCAATTTTGAGAAGTTTGGAAGAGTGAGGAGTTACGAGCGAACTAGAAATATTATTTATTGCTGTCAAGAAAATAAATGTAATATATTTTAGGCTAAATTACATCTGTGGTCCCTTAACTTAATTTCAGGTAACGTTTTAGTCATTTATCTTTTTTTTTTCTCCCAATTTAGTTTTTTATTCCTAACAATATCAAATAAAGTATGAAAATATGAGTTTGTTTGAAGATTTGCGTTACGAATTTGATGAAATTTGTATTATATTGAAGAATATAATTAATTTTATGAGTTTTGATTAAATTTTTGTATAAAAAAGGATAACATTATTGAAATTTTAAAACATAAAATATCAAATTGTCACTTAAAATTAAAATAAAGGATCAAGTCGGGAAATAAAAAAGATAAAGGACTAAAACGTTACCTGAAATTAAGTTAAAGGACCACAGATGTAATTTAGCCTATATTTTATAAAAGAAAAATATAAAATAAATGATCAAAACTTTTTTAATTAAAAAGAACATGAATATTTAATTGGTCTTGAAAATTTAAAAAAAAATTAATAATATTATAATTTTTTATAATTAAGTGAGTGAAAATAATTTATAATATTTTCACATAAAAAACGTTTGATCTAACGTTAAAAAAATTTAGAGTGTATAAAAATATATGAGAAAAATATAACAAAAGAAAAAAAATAATAGAGAAATGGTGGTGGAAGCAAGTCTATTATTTATTGCGGAATATAAAATATTTAAAAGTATATTAAATTAAAAAAAAATTCTATCAATAAAAAAAGTTTATGGAGAAAAAAACTCTTACTTCAGGAATGAATACACCTTTTAGGAGAAGGAGTAAAAGTGAATTCATATAATGACAAAATATCTTGATGGTATTACTATTAGTTATTAGTTTTCTATTTATAAATATTTTTTGAAATAAATTAGTTATAAATTCTTCATAATTAAATTTTATGGAGTCTTTATAAAATTTAAAAGTTCTAGAATAAAAATATAAATCATGACCTGCCCAAGTCACTAATGCTGGGATGTTAGAATTAAAAAAATAATTTTTAATAATGAAAAAAATCTTCTAGTAAAATAATTTATAATACTATTAGTTTTTCAGAAAAAGAAACCTACCACAAGAATATTTTTGACTTTAAATAGAGAGTAAATTGTACAAAAAAAGTATTAAAAGATACGAAAATAATTTAATTTAATATGGAATCAAAATAGTGATATGTAAAATCAAAGAAGGTATTAAATCAACTAATAAGATTTGAGTTTCAATAAAAAATTAAAAATCATAAAAAGATTTTTAATTTTTTTTTGTAAAAAAAAAAGAAGATTTTAATTTTTTTTGTCAAAAAAAAGATTTTATTTGAAATTAGTAATTGAGGCCTTTATATAAACCTTGCAATACACACTCTCTTCTCGTCACAATAAACACATTCGCTTCTCTTCTTTGCGGCTAGTTTTAAGGCTCCTTCAAGGTAAAATCCTCTGATTTTTTTATCTTTTTGATATTCTTCTTATTGATTCATAGTTTTTTTAGCAATGTTTAGTTTAATCATGGTTTTTTCGATATTCTTATGACGATTCATAGTGTATTCTATATTGATGGCTTTAATCATTCCTTTATTTAGTCTTCCTCGTGGTGTTTTTTTATCTTTTCTTTGTATTAAACCAATGTACTCTGATACATATTTGACATATAGTGCAAATCCTTATATTAGACATGTTATTTTTTGTTTTTTTCCCCAAAAATCACTTTTTTTCTAAAAAAGAAATCCTAAAACCCTAATTTGCAACAAATATACCAATGCATTACTTTGAGTCTATGTTCTGCATTTTAAACGTATATTTTATGTCTAATGTACGTTAATGTATCTTAGTTTTTTTCTCTCTAAAAAAAGTAGAATCTTAATATATACCTAAGAAAATAATGTGGACGTGTTAAAATATTTGAACGTGCTACAATGTTTAAACAACTCGTATGTATGTTAAATTTATATTTCAATAAATAAATTTGACTGCAAAATCGGATAGGTGATTGCAAATTAGGTGGAAGTTGTTAATTTATTTGCAAAATAGTAAAATAGGATGGAGTTGTTAAATTATAGGCCGAATGTTATTGAAAACTCTACTTAATTACTACAATTTCTTTTGTATTTTTTACTAATTTTATATTATCAATTAATACAAAAAATTGGAAAAAAATATTCGTGTAGAAGGTCTTCAATGAGACCAAGTACTAGCCCCAAATATGTTTTGCTAACCTAGTGAAAATTAAAAAAAGTAAGACATTTTGGTATATTATATTTTAAGTGAACTATTTTGTATTTTTATAGAAAAAGGGTAGGAAAAAATTCTGTTAATGTTCAATCTTATGTATGTATTTGTTGTGTATGCTTGATCTTGTGGAACATGGCCTGTGTTGCTCTTTTAATATTGTATTGTATTGTTCACATGGAATGTGCTTTTTGATTTTCATAATGTTGATTTAAGACTTATATTTAATTTACTAATGTATTGTTTCCTTACTGTTTGTGTTCAAATTGCAGAAATTTTGTGATTTTAAGCTGTAGCAGTAATGGGTAAAGAGAAAGTTCACATCAACATTGTGGTCATTGGCCATGTCGACTCTGGGAAATCAACCACCACTGGTCACTTGATCTACAAGCTTGGAGGTATTGACAAGCGTGTCATTGAGAGGTTTGAGAAGGAAGCTGCTGAGATGAACAAGCGTTCATTCAAGTATGCCTGGGTTCTTGACAAGCTCAAGGCTGAGCGTGAAAGAGGTATCACAATTGACATTGCTCTTTGGAAGTTTGAGACAACTAAGTACTACTGCACTGTCATTGATGCCCCCGGACACAGGGATTTCATTAAGAACATGATTACTGGAACATCCCAAGCTGATTGTGCTGTCCTTATCATTGATTCCACAACTGGTGGTTTTGAAGCTGGTATTTCTAAGGATGGTCAGACCCGTGAACATGCTCTCCTTGCTTTCACCCTTGGTGTCAAGCAAATGATCTGCTGCTGTAACAAGGTATTTAAATTTTGAGCCTTTAATCCCCCTTTGATGGTGCATTTGTTTATTTATCTAGTTAATTTATACAAGTACTCATTGTTCCATCTTTTGAACAGATGGATGCTACTACACCCAAGTACTCCAAGGCTAGGTATGATGAAATTGTGAAGGAAGTTTCATCCTATTTGAAGAAGGTTGGCTACAACCCAGAAAAAATTCCATTTGTTCCCATCTCTGGTTTTGAGGGAGATAACATGATTGAGCGCTCTACAAACCTTGACTGGTACAAGGGTCCAACCCTTCTTGAGGCCCTTGACCAAATCAATGAGCCTAAGAGGCCATCAGACAAGCCCCTCCGATTACCACTTCAAGATGTCTACAAGATTGGAGGAATTGGAACTGTGCCTGTTGGACGTGTTGAGACTGGTGTCTTGAAACCAGGATTTGTCGTGACTTTTGCACCAACTGGATTGGCAACTGAAGTCAAGTCTGTTGAGATGCATCACGAAGCTCTGACTGAGGCCCTTCCCGGTGACAATGTTGGATTTAATGTTAAGAATGTTGCTGTCAAGGATCTCAAGCGTGGTTATGTTGCATCAAACTCCAAGGATGACCCCGCCAAGGAGGCTGCTAACTTTACATCCCAAGTTATCATCATGAATCACCCTGGGCAGATTGGAAACGGTTATGCCCCTGTTCTTGACTGCCACACCTCCCACATCGCCGTCAAGTTTGCTGAGCTTATTACCAAGATTGACAGGCGTTCTGGTAAGGAGATTGAGAAGGAGCCTAAATTCCTGAAGAATGGTGATGCTGGTCTTGTGAAGATGATTCCAACCAAGCCCATGGTGGTTGAGACTTTTGCTGAGTATCCTCCTCTTGGGCGTTTTGCTGTGAGAGACATGCGTCAAACTGTGGCTGTGGGAGTTATCAAGAGTGTGGAGAAGAAGGAACCAAGTGGTGGAGGTAAGAAAACTATCTCAGCAGTGAAGAAGAAATGAATTGTGCACGATCATCTATATAGGGAAATCTATTGGTGTGACATCTGTTGGTGTGACTATAGTAAATGGTTTGTTCTCAGTAGTACTTTTTCTCATTTAATTACTTTGTTTAAGTCACCACCGTCGTCTCGCAGCTTTTGTTCCCAGAACTGGGTTCTAGATCGACGGTGGCATGACTATTTGATATTTATGTGAGAACAATTCTCTTTTGTAAGCAACTGGATTGCTGGATTTTGTTTTGGTATATCACTCCAAGTTTATGTTTTAATTTTATGGTATAAGTTTCAAGTTGTTGCTTTAGCATTTATCTGCATGTTAATTTTTCGTCGGTATGATGCCAAATCGTGAAAGTATGTGCATGTGGTATTTTATGTGATAATTGCCTAACGATTGGATTAGGTCATGAGAGTGAAGTTGAGCTCGTGCTTTCTTAGAATACTTTTATTAAATAAATTATAAAATAAAAGCCATACTAAAACTAATTGAAATTATAATTTAACATTTTATGTGTCA